>NC_077227.1:22796359-22929070 GCF_027887165.1 Monodelphis domestica | reverse complement strand
AAACTTTAATATTCCTCTGGCCTTGTATAGCTCTTTTTTTTTTCTTCTTCCTGAAGCTGGGCCTCTGCTAGCTGCTTATTAAGTATTACCAAACAGTTATTACAGCAAAGTTAACACTTTGATTTAGCACCTGACAAAACGAAGCCTATTTGCTCCCATTTCTTCAAGCTCCTCTAGGAGTTTGAGGAATTTTGCAAAGGTATTTCTGGGAAACCAAGCCTGAGACAGGGCTTGGAGAAAGGATTGCTTAACCTGGAGATCCACAGGGGAAAGCTGGAGCTTCTCTGGCCAGTCTCTCTCTTGGATCGGTCTAGTGGACGATGGTACTTCCATCCATCCAGACAATCGCTTTTAATCTGGGGCTGAGCTTTCCCCATGCTCACTGGCCTTGAAATTGCCACAACAAACACCAGGTGTCTCCACTTAGCTGAGCTAAGGCTTTTGAGCAAAGGCCATGGAAGAAGGAAAAGTGGGAGCCACCTTGGCCTTTGGCCCTGGTTTAGCTTGACCAGCATTGGCCCTACCTGATTAGAGAAGTGGCAAATGGAGGCGTGGCACTGATGTTGGAGGCAGAGGCTACTTCAATCACTTTCTATATTGGCTTAATCTCAGCTTTGATCTGGTCTATCCACTAAGGAACTTCTTAATTGGAAGCTCCAGGATATGTCAACACTTGGGGATGACAGGGATGGCCAGAGGAAGGGGGGATCTGTTTGTGGGAAGATTGGATCTAAACAATGCCCTTTGCTTTACTCTAGTGATGGGAGGGCTAGCAACAAATGGCCTTGGATCTAGAGCTGATGCATCTAGGTAATGTCCAACTCAGAAGACTTTTCTGGATTTCAGAAACGATGGGCAATGGCTTAGTGCCCTCTCCACTCTCCTGACCACTTACTGGTGTATTTAAAAAAAAAGCAAATCCTTACAGCTCGTTTAATCTGATCCCCCTTGTTTTACAGATGAGGGAACCCATCTGCAAGACCAAAGAGTAAAAGCATTCAAGGTCACTTAGTTGGTAAGTATCAGAACTAGGATTCGAAATTGGATCCTCTGACTCCAAATCTAGTCCTCTTTCCACTTCATCATTGTTCCTCTTTTCTGAGAGTTTATATTTATTTTATTTATAGATATTTTTATATTTATATTTATATCACCTTTTTCCTTTCTGGTGAAGACTTTGAACACTCTTGAAATGGTAAAGGTGAACCTTTTATGTTGTTATTAGTCATTAGTTAACTAATTAATTATTATTCATTAATGACTTAAGATGGAATCATGGAGCCATTGATTGCATTATAATGTCATAGATTCCAGAAGGGTCCTCAGAATTTCATCTTGTCCTTTTTTGTTTTTCATTTTACAGACAGGAAAACTGAGGCATAGAAGGGTTAAGTGAAAAGATGTGTTGGTACAATTTTGCCCAGGAGAGGTGCTGTTTCTGGGAATATATGTTCTTCTGAGATAGCAGTGGGGAAATAAAGAGAGGACAACAGATAAGTCTTAATTATTTATTAAAGGCCCTGAAGAATGAAATGACTTGGATAGGGTCACACAGACAGTGGCTGGCAGAGAAGAGAGTGGAACAGATGTCCTGACTCCAAGCCTAGCACTCTCTGCTCTGCCATGGTGCCCCTTGACCACATATATTATTATGCCCATTTTATAGCTGAGCAACCTGAGGCAAAGAGGGTTGTGCAAGCTCACAGAGGTAGTTAGTGACAGAACTTGGACTTGATCCAAAATCTTCCCACTCCTCGATGGTCCAGTCTTTTTCCTTACACAATATCACACCCAAACTGGGAACTCAGCCATCACCTCCTCATCCCTCCTTCGTTGCTTTCTTCTCTGGGTCAAAGAAAACCTGTTAGTTGTTTACCCTGCTCCATTTGAGATGGGAAGTTTACCAAGACCTCCTGACCTGCCCAGCATCTCTAGGGAAGAGGGCTGTTAGCTGGGGGTTGGGCAGTTGTGCCCGGTGGCAGAAGCTTTCCTCTGTCCTCTGGCTTTCCTTTGTCATGTGACTCTTGGAGGGTTTTGTTTTCACATTGAAATTTTGCCAGATTCTTGGGATTTGTGTTTCAGTGCAAAAAAAAAAGTCACAGAACTCCATTCTGTTTCTCCTTACAAGTCCCCAGGGACCCATCAGTCCCCAAAGAAATTGCCTTACTGATCTGATACCAAGCCACTGGAGCCTTCTTAAAGTTTCTGGACAATGCTGGCCTATTGGTAGCCCTTTTAAAGGAGCATTCCTTCAGATGGGCTGGACGAGAGGCCAGACTTCCAGGAAGGCATTTCTGGGACAGGATTCTCTCTTACAAGTTTAAAAGAATTCAATTTTGATAATTAACAGCAATAAAAAAAAATCTGGATCCCCCCTCCCCTGCCTCCCTTGGGAGAGAGAAAGAGGGGGGCAGAATAAAAGGAAGGAAAACCTAACCCTGGTAACAAATATTCAAAGTCAAGCAAAACAAATTCCTACATTGGCTATGTCCCAAAAAATGAGTCTCTTTCTGTACTATGAGTCCATCATCATCATCATCTCTCCCTCTCTCCCTCTCTCCCTCTCTCCCTCTCTCCCTCCCTCCCTCCCTCCCTCTCTCTCTCTCTCTCTCTCTCTCTCTCTCTCTCTCTCTCTCTCTCTCCCCCCCCCCCCCTTCTCTTTGTCTCCTCTCTCTCTGGAGGTGGATAATAATATGCTTCATCTTGCTTCCACTGGAATCATAACTGGTCATTAGATGAACTATAGTTTCTGACTTTTTATTTAAATGAACTTTTATTGATATCTTTTGTTTTTTACATGGCAGCAGCTTTCCCAGTACCCGCCCCCTTGTAGAGGACTGTCTCATATAACAAACAGCGTTTTTTTTAACGACAAAGAAAAAGAGGAAAATCAGCATAAGTGATCAATACATTGAAAAAGTCTGGAAATATGTATGATGTGAATCACACATGGACCTTCCAGCTCTGCATAGGGGCTCTTTTTTCATATGCTTTCAAGTCATGATTGTTTTTCATAATTTTGCAACATTAATTTTTTGTACATACATATATATGGTTGTCCTTTCTATTTACATTGTGGTTATTAGATATATTGTTTCTTGGTTCTGTTTACTTTGTATCAGTTCATGTAGATTTTCCCATGCTTTTCTGTGTTCATCATGTTGAGAATAGCATTGTGTAGTCATTTCCTAATCAATCTCCTTCTACTTTGTTTCAAATTCTTTGCTATTATAAAAAGTAGTTGTATAAATATTTTAGAGTATATGGAAATTTTCTTGTATCAATGGCTTCTTTGGAGTATAAATCCAATAATGGAATCTCTGGTTAAAAGGTTATGCTCATTTTAGGGGGCAGCTGGGTGGCTCAGTGGATTGAGAGCCAGGCCTAGAGATGGGAGGTCCTGGGTTCTAATCTGGCCTCAGTCACTTCTCAGCTGTGCTACCCTGGGCAGGTCACTTCACCCCACTTGCCTAGCCCTTACCACTCTTCTGCCTTGGAGCCAATATACAGTATTGATTCTAAGACAAAGTAAGGGTTAAAAAAAGGATATGTTTATTTTAGCCACTTTATTTGTATAATTACAAATTGTTTCCCAAGACATTTGCATCTGTTTGTAACTCCACCAAAAATGTGCTAGTGTATCTGTCTTTTCACAACTTCTCCAATATTGACTACTTACTTTGTCATCTTTGCCAATTGGTTGGGTATGAGGTGCAACCTCGGATCATTTTGATTTGCATTTTTTTAATTATTATTATTATTATTAGTGATTTGGAACTTTCATGTGGTTATGATACTTTGCAATTCTTTTGAGAACTGTGCTTTGACCATTTATCTATTGGAGAATGACTTTTATATTTCATATTTATATATATATATATATTATTTATGTTTGTCAATCTCTCTCTCTCATGTGACTTGAACATCAAACCCTTATCAGAGAAATTTAATACAAAGTTTCTTCCCCTCCCCAATTCTACCACTTCTTATCCTCGGCTCATTAATTTTGAAAGGCTTTTCAGTTTCAATTAATCAAAGCTATCAGTTTTTTTTTTCTTTTGGTAATTGACTGGCTCTAAAATTGTTTGGTTAACAATAAATCTTCTGTTCATAGGTATGAGAGTCATATAATACATTGCTTCTCTTCTATATATTTAAAAAGTGTTATATTTATTACTTAGGTCATATGGCTATTTAGAATGCATTGTGAGATAGAAGGTATAGGTCTAAACTTAATTTCTGTTAGGTTGCTTTCTAGTTTTTTTCAGCAGATTAAGAAAAAATCAAATAGAGAGTTCTTTCCTAAGTAATTTATATTTTCCACTTTATCAAACACTGAATTATTGAGACCTGTTGTTGCTGATTCTCCCCTGTCTAGTCTGCATCATTAAAATACCCTTATTTTGTTTTAACCAATATCAGATGTTTTTGATGATTGCTGCTTTATAATATAGTCTGATGCCTGGAAGAACTATTCCCCTCTTGACCCTATTTATTTTCATTATTTCTATTGATATTCTAGAGCTTGAAATTTGTTCTTATTTTATTTTTTTATAAAGTATCTCAGATAATTTGATTAGTATAGCATTAAAAGTGTGAATTAACTTTACTTCTAATAGAGCCTAACCAAGAGTACTTAATACTCCTCCAGCCATTTAAGTGGTTTTCAAATTTCTTTAAGGAGCACTATAAAATTAAATCTATACAATTTTTTTGTGCACATTGGCAAGTTGATCTCCAGATACTTTTATGCATTTTATTTGGAATGAGATTTCCCTTTCTATTTTTATCTTTTTTGAATTTATTACTATTTGAATTTTTTGAATTATAACTATTAAATATAAATGCCATTCATTGAAGCCTGCAACTTTGCAGAAGTTATTGTTTCAATTAGTATTTTCACTTATTCCTTAGGATTTTCCAAGCAAACAGTTTCATCTCTTGGTTACCTATTTTTATGCCTTTCAATTCTTGTTCTTGTCTTATCATTATTGCTAGCATAGAACTCTATCAAGTAATAATGGGAATAGTGGGTATCCTTGCCTTATTCCGATATTTAATGAAAAATGTTTTAGTGTATGTCTGTTGCATAGTTTTTAAATAGGTATTTTTTATGATTAAAAAAAAAGTCCAACTATGCTTGTTCTCTTGTAGGACTTTTAGCACATATGAGTGTTATACTTTGTCAAGGGACTTTTATGCATCTATTGAAATAATGTTTTTTTTTATTTTAAAAATATGATTATGTTGGTTGTTTTCCTAATGCTGAACCATTCTTGCATCTCTGATATAAATACTACTTGGTCATTATGAATGATTTCTTAGATAAATTGCTTTTAGTCTGACAAGGATTTATGTAAAAAGTTGAAGTAATATTAATTAATGATATCAGTCTGTATTCTCCTTCTATGATTTCTCCTTCCATAATTTAAGTGTTAGGACTATATTTTTTCATAAAAAGATTCTGGTAGAGTGCTTTCTTTCTCCTATTTTGGAAATCATCTGTGTTCTATGGATGGATACTAATTGTTTTGTTTTTTTTAACTCTTATTTTCCCACTTATAATACTATGTATTGATTCTAAGGCAGAAAAAAAGAGCTAAGTAAAAGGGGTTAAGTGATTTGACCAGGATCATAGAGCTAGAAAGTGTCTGAGATCAGATTTGCACCCAGAACCTCCCATCTTCAAGGTAGCCTCTTTATCTGCTAAGCCACCTAGCTGCCTTTGTAGTGATCATTCTTTAAAAGTTTGGTAATTTTTTTCTGAGAAAACATCAGGATCAGGAGTTATTTTTTCCTTTCACAACTGTTTTTTTTTCTTCTGAGGTTCAGTTACTTAAGATCCCTAGTTGGTCTTTTGCCAGTGTGAGTATTTTATATTTTAAAAGATATTTCTCTATTTCCTTTGTTTTATCAGTTCCATTACCATGTAACTATGCATAATAGGTTCTCATTATGTTTTTGATTTCTTCTGATTTTGCTATAATTTCATGTTGCTCATATTTTTATTTGATTTTCTACCCTCTTCTTTTTAATCAAATTGCTAAATGTTTAAAATTTTTGAAATTCATTTCCAAAGAACCCACATTTAGTTTTATTTATCACTTTTATGGTTTTTAAACATTTTCATTTTTTTTAGTTTTAAATATTTCTTCTCATGATTACTTTAGGTCTTTTTAATTTTTTTCTTCCAATTAAAAAAATCCATATCCAGTTCATTAGTTCTTTCCTTTTCTATTTCTTAATATATTATGTTTGTGGGTATATGAGCTTTAGCTGCATCTTAGAAATTTTGGTATATGGTTTCATTATTATCATTTTCTTTATATAATTATTACTTATTTCTATGAATGGTTCTTTGACCTACTCATTATTTAGAATTTTATTAAGTTTCCATTTATATCTTTTTTTTGTTTGTGATTCCAGAATTGATGCTTATTTTTAAAAATTGTATTATGATCTATAAAAGAATTATAATTTCTGCCTTTCAACATTTGTTTGCAATATCTCTGTGCTATAATACATGGTCATATTTTGAGTCAAACTTCCATAGGGTGATAAAAAATTTGTTCTTTAGCAGTATCGTTTAAAATATGCCATGAATCTTTTAGATTTGGTTTCTTCATCAATTTTTCATTTTATACTTTCTCTTTTTTTTCATCTTCCTGAGACATCCAAAAAAAAAGGGTGACATTGAAATATCCTGTCACAATTGTGGGTTACTATTTCTTTCTTCTTGTAGTTCAGTTTGCTTTATGAATTTAGATGTTTTTGGTATTTGGAAAGCATAAGTTTAATATTAATAGTGGCTTCTTATCTATGGTTCTTTTCAGTATAATGTAGTTTGCTTGCTTACCAAGTTTATATTTTAATGTTTTTCCTTGTTTTATGACATGATTATAATCCCTGCTTTTCTGAATTCATTTGATGCTTACTAAATTTTATCACAGGCCTTCATTTTTATTCAGTGTATCTTTGTTTTTATAATTAATTTCTTGTAAGCAGGTGGTGGAGTTTTGTTTTCTTATGCAATCTCTCTATTTCATTTTATTGGATTGTTGAATCCATTTGAATTTAAAGGCATGAAAATTAATTTTATATTTTCTTACTTTTGCCTTTAATATTGCTTTTTTCCCCAAATAGGATTTTTCTTATCTTTTTTTTTACATAGACAATCTGTTATTTCTATTTAGTTATTTTAGTTTAACCAATTTTAAGACAATTGTATTCCCACTTGACACTCTTCTCCATATCCTCAAGCCCCATCCCCATCTTATTTGTTATTCCTTTTCTAGTTTTGTGTCTTCTCTTCCCTTATTAGATTGCAAGCTCCTTAAAGTCAAGACCTTCTTATTTTTTGGTATTCATATCCACAGTGTTTATCATAGTATCTAACTTTAGAAGGCACTTAATGCATGTTTATTAACTGGATAATGACTAATTTGGGAGTTTTGCTTATTAGTTCCTTTCTATTGCTTGCTTTTATCCAGTTATTTAATTTTGCTCCATTTCCTCCTTCTTAGTTAAATAGCTGAGTAGAATCCCCTTTTCTTCTCCTCCCCTTCAACTTCCTTTTTTTGGTTATTTCCTATTTCATTTTCTGTGCATTTTTCTAAAAAGGATTCCTTTCCCTCATTCTCTTCACTATTTAGTTTCCATTTCTGTCTATTCTAGACTGTTATTCTTAAATTCATAATGTATGTACTTATTTCAGCATTTATCCTCTTTATTTCTCATAGAATTAAAACTTTTGAAATATCTATTTTGGGTTTCTTCTTCTAAAGAGTTTCTATTGTTGTCTTTTGAATCTTGTGACTTCTTTTTCACTTTGTACTTCCCTCTTGGAAATAACAAATTGGGGCACTGGGTGGCTCAGTGGATTGAAAACCGGGCCTGGAGAGGGGAGGTTCTGGATTCAAATGTGGCTTCAGATACATCTTAGCTGGGTGATCCTGGGCAAGTCATTTAACCGCTATTGCCTAGCCATTACCATTCTTCTATCTTGATAGAAGGTAAAGGTTTTTTTGTTTGTTTGTTTTGTTTTTAAAGAAATGACAAACCACTAGTTGATAGAGAGGATATTGCCCCATCCTAGACATTTTTAATGCCCCGAATGTGAGGCTCATCACTTACCTTTAGTCTTCTTTCTTGGTCGTTATTTTTCCTAGTTTAGTGACTTGCTCAAGGTCATGCAGTTAGCAAGTTGAAGAATGGAGTTTAGAATTCAGATCCTTAGATTCCAAATTCAGTGTTCTTGATGCACTTAGTACAAGAGAGCTGTTCCCAAGGAGACGTGGTATTTAAGAATTAAATGGGGAAGTAAAGGCTTGCTAGTGGTTATAAAGTCACAGATTAAGATCTTTGGCATCATCTCATCTAAGCTCCCTTTTGTTACAATTGAGGAAGCTGATAGGCTGGCTAAGGTCACTCTGATGATAAGTATCAGAACTGGGATGTGAGCCCAGAATAGCTAAATTCGAAACCAGAACTCACTGTCACACTGCTATTAGGGTTCAAAGCAGGTAACAGAAAGTGGTTTTCAGAGGACCATCTTTCCCCATCTGTAAAATGGGTGGTCATTATCAGAGGACCAAATTTCCTATTAATCGATTAACGTTGTCCTCATGTTCAAGCGAGGTTATCTACACAAAGCAATTTATACATCTCAGAATACTGTATTAATGCCAGCTATCACCACCATCATCATCGGTCAACCAACTGACCAATCAAAATGTATCATTTTGGGCTCTGAAATTCTATTCTGAAATCTGTACAAGGAATGGAAACATAACCAGATGATGATACAGACTGACTCACATGCAATCAATAATCATCACTTAAATGTCTACTGTATGTTGGTACTAGGCTAGGAATACCAGGGATTCAGAGCCAAAGTGACACAATTGGGGGTGGCTCAGTGGATAGAGGATCAGGACTAGAGACAGGTTCAAATCTGGCCTCAGACACTTCCCAGCTGTGTGACCCTGGGCAAGTCACTTAACCCCCATTGACTAACCCTTACTACTCTTCTGTCTTAGAACCAATACACAGTATTGATTCTAAATGGAAGATAAGGGGGTTATACAAAAAAGTGATGCAGTCCCTGCCCTTGAGGAGCTTACATTCTATTTGATGAAGAGTAATCTGTAAAATGAGACTCTTGGGGTGGAATTTGATCAAACTCTGCAAAGAGAGGAGGGAATTGCATTAAGCCTCAAAGACCAGTCCAAGGAGGGGATTCTGGGATCTGGCACTAACCCAGAGTTAGTGTGACCAATGGACTGAGATGCTGGAGCTAGAGTGATCAGAGCACACTGATCCTGACAGTGTCACTGTGGAAAGAGATTCCTTAGAAAGTCCCAGCTTGTCTCTATAAAGCAATTCCTTGTGACTCCTAAAGGAGCTCATCTGGACCAGGCTCTAAAACAAGATTTTATTTTATTTATTTTTTTCACCCCACACCTTCAGTCTTGGAATCAGTACTGTGCATTGGAAAGTGTAAGGACTAGGCAATGAGGATTAAGTGACTTGCCCAGGGTCACCTAGCTAGGAAGTATCTGAGGCCAGATTTGACTCTAGGACTTTTTGTCTCCAAGCCTGCCTCTCTTTCCACTGAGCCATCTAGCTGTACCTGAAACAAGACTTTAAATAGGACTTCTTTTTTTTAAGTTTGATTAATTAATTAAGAATATTTTTCTATGGTTACATGATCCATGTTCTTTCCCTTCCCTCCTTCCACCCCCTCCTATAGCCAATGTGCTATTCCATTGGGTTTTACATGTGTCATTGATCAAGACCTATTTCTATATTATTGATATTTGGACTAGGATGGTCATGTAGAGTCTACATCCCCAATCATATCCCCATTGACCCATGTGATCAAGCAGTTTTTTTTTTCTGCATTTCTGCTCCCACAGTTCTTTCTCTGAATGTGGATTTTGTTCTTTCTTATAAGTCCCTCAGAATTATCCTGGATCACTGCATTGCTGCTAGTAGAGAAGTTCATTACATTTGATTGTGCCACAGTATATCTGTCTCTGTGTACAACATTCTCTTGGTTCTCCTCCTCTCACTCTGCATCACTTGCTGGAGGTTGTTCCAGTTCACAAGGAGTTCCTCCAGTTCATTGTTCCTTTTAGCACAATAGTATTCCATCACCAGCGTATACCACAATTTGTTCAGCCATTCCCCAATTGGAGGGCATCCCCTCATTTCCAATTTTTTGTCACCACAAACAGCACATTAACCAGAACTTCTAAGGGAAGTCCAAGTGGGAGGAGTAGAAATTCACAGACTCCCTATCATCATATTTAATAGAAGTCCTTCACTTTTGTAACAGTTCTTGCCTTGGGATGTTGGCTGTGCTGATTTCTGTCATCATCCTGGGGCTTCCAATTTGTTCTTGTAAACAATCTGGTGATGCTCATAGAGCTAACTAGCTGTTTTGGTGTTTGGTGTTGGGTACAATCAAAATTGTGTAGCACAAAGAAAAACTATATGAATCAAGATGAGAAAATAATATAAGAAGTAGTCAAGACAAATTCTTAATAATAGAGTGGAGTGAAATTACTATTGTGCTTGCTAGCTTCCTCTTTCAACTGATCATTTTCACTAACTAGATGCTAAGCTCAGTTGTAAATTTTTTTGTTCATTAAATTTTAGTGCCCTGGAGCAAAGCTCAGATGCTCTGCCTTAGTTAAGCCTCTGGACATGTATCCTTGGCCTTAGGGATTTCTCCTTTCCTAGTTCCTACAACTCATTGATTTTTAATTCTGGCTTTAGACACCAGGTCCCTTTTGCCTTTTTGGTTCCTGAGATTGGTTGTCTTTCTAATTTAGAGATTTGTAGCAACAAATGCTTCATTATATATTTCTAATGCTGCCACAACATCCTACAACTTGAATCTAGTGGGCATTTCCTCTAGTCTTCACTATGTCCAGATGAAAAGACCATACAAGAGAAAAGAATGATAATGCATGGATAGTGGAAAGAATCTGGGTCACAGAAGAATCTTTTGTGGTTGTTGTTCAGTCATGTCTGACTCTTCATGAACCCCTTTGGAGTTTTCTTGGCAAGATACTGGAGTGAGGTTTGCCATTTCATTCTCCAGCTCATTTTACAGATGAGGAAACTGAGGCAAACATGGTAAAGTGACTTGCTCAAGGGTTGCACAATAGGTAGGTATCTGAGGATGGATTTGAACTCATCTTCCTGACTCCAAGCCTGCCACGCAATCTATTGTGCCACCGAACTGTCTGAGTCCTGACTCTAACATTTACTAATTTTGTGAGCACAGGTAAGTGACTTCACCTTCTTTATTAATTGCTTTAGAGCTAGAATGGTGCTTTGAAATCATCTAGTCCAATCTCCTAATTTTACATAGGAGGAAACTGAGATGTAAAGGGATTAAGGGACTTGTCCAGGGTCATACAGGTAGTAAGTGATAGTAGCAAGGCTTGAACCCAGGTCTTTTGAATCCAAAGCTAGTGATTTTCTCATGGTGCTCTAACACACTCTTCACTGAACCTCAGTCTTCCAAGCTGTATATAGGGATGTAATACTTTCTGTATCTCCCATAATCACTACATTAAGACATCCTGATGTTTTTGATAGAAGCGTCTTGGCTTCATGAAGACCTTTGTTCAAATCTTATCTCTGACACTAACTGTGCTGCTATGGGAAAAATCACCTAACTTCTCTGTGCCTCTGGTTCCTCATCCACAAAATGGGAATAATAATACCTGTGCCACCTCACTGGGTTGTTGTGAGGTTCAAGTGAGATGATGTGCATGAATAATAAATGGCTACTGTTATATTGAAGAGACCTATAAGCATTAAAGCTCTTTACAAATCTCCGAATGCTATATAACTGTCAGTTATCACCATCACCATCAATCAACCAACCTAATTAATTAGCAGTAATTAAGATACCATAGAAAGACGAGTAATTTAAAAATTATTGGTATCATTTTGACAGCATCGTCATTTCCAAATATACGCCTCCCCTTCCTCTACCCAGAGAGCCTTCCCTTATAGCAAACAATAAAAAATAGAGAGGAAAAAGAACCAATAAAAAGAACCAGCTCCTCAAAATATTATTTTTAATTAACAAGAAGAGTGCTGTAGGTAATGGGATGTCAGTAGTCTACCTAGCCCAGACTGAGTGGTGGCTGAGATTTACAGGTAATTTAATCTTTCATTAAAGTTGCTCAGTCATAGATTGGCCCTCGGGAGCTTCCCAGAAGCCCATCCCATAACTTCTAGCTCCTTCATGGTCTCCCCAAAGAGTGATGCTTTTTGCTATTAAGTTCATTGTTCCCCCAAGACAATATGGACTTTGCCCACTTGAGAGCTGGGCACTCCATCTCCTGTCTCCGGCATTTTCAACGTCCATCCTCTATAGGAGGAATTCTATGACTTCTCTGGTTTCCTTCACATCCCAGCTAAAACTCTGACCTCCTGGAGAACAGAGACACTCTTTTGTCTTTCTTTCTAGACCTGGGGCTTAGTGCAATCCATGACACACATGAGGAGAGAGAGCATTCGAGGCTCTGAGAACAGCCAGAGAAAATGCCCAGAGTTGGGAGATGGAGTGACTTGTTGGGGAAACAGCAGAGCAGTGTCTCTGGATCGAAGAGTATATATTGGGGAAACAGATGAAAGAAGACCTGGAAAGATAGGAGGGAGTTGCGTTATGAAGGGCTTTGAATACCAAACTGCAGATTTTATATGTGATCTTGGAGGTGATGGGCAACCCCTGGAGTTTAGTGGGTCACGTGGTCAGATCTAGGCTTTAGGAAAGTCACTTTGATGGCTGAGTGGAGAATGGATTGGAGTGGGGAGAGACTAGAGGAAGGCAGACTGACCAGTAGCTATTGCAATAATCCAGGTGTGAAATGATGGGGGCCAGGACCAGAGCGTGGTCATGTCAGAGTTGAGAATGGGGGATGTTCAAGAGACGTTGCAATGACTGCAAGCCTTGGTGACGGAGTGGATATGGTGGGGTGAGAGCTAGGGAGGAGCTAAGGAAGTCTAGATTGTGAGCTGGCATGACTTGACGGATGATGTTGCTCTGGACAATATTATGGAAGTGAGGAAGTGGGGAGGGCTTAGGGGTAAAGAGAATGAGATCGATTTTGAATGCGTCTATCAGATTAAGTGTTCCGTACTTATTGGCTATGTACTGAATTTCTTCATTGGGTTACAATCCTAAAATCAATCTCAGCTAAACAGGAAGCCTCTTAACTGGCTTATGGAGAAATAGGGAGGAAGTAGCATACAACGGGTTTATAGATGGAAAAATGTTGACCTGGTTTTCAAAAGAAGGGATGAGAATGGAGTCCATAAACTCTAGGCCAGTGAGTCAGACCTCAGGCCCTGGCAACATTCTCAAAGGGGTTGTTAAAGAGGTGGTTAATGAACATCTAGAAGATGGAATTGTCATCCCAAATAGCCAGCATCAGGAAGGGTTTAGCTTCATTTCCTTTTTGGATAGGATTTTGGGTCTGCTAGATGAGGGAAACACTAGTGACAGACAGTAGCTTACTTCTGTTTTCCGAAAACATTCTCTAACATTTCTCAGGCTATTCTTGTGGGGAGAAATAGGGCTAGATGATTGCACATGAAGGTGGATTTGTGGCAGGCTGAATGACTAGACCCAAAGAACCGTCAGTGTTGACATGGAAGGGAGTTCTCCAGCTGAGTACCTCAGAGACCTGTCCTTGAGGCTGAGCTCCTTCACATTCCATCAGTGAACTGGATAAAAGCACTTGTCAAATATGCAGATGACACAAAGTTGAAAGGGAAAGGAGAGAATGCTAACCCAGTGGATGGCAACATCTGGCTAGGTCACTGGATCATGAATGTAGTTTGAAAGGACCTTAGAGGTCATCAAATCCCACCTTCTCATTTTATGGAAGAGGAATGAGATTTAGAGAGTTTAAGTAACCTGCTCACAGTCACATGGGGAGTTTCTAAGGATGGTATATGAATGCAGGCCTTCCTGATTTCAAGTTTGGCGCTCTATCGATTATATTATACTGCCTCTAGACTGCTGAGTGAAAGCTCATTGGATAAAATTGAATAGGAAGAAGAACTAATTCTTATACTTGGGTTAAACAAACAAACAAAGAACATTTAAGATATGTAAGATGTGGGAGCCAGCAGTCTGCCTGTCGGTTGGTCTATCTATCCATCTATCTATCTATCTATCTATCTATCTATCTATCTATCTATCTATCTATCTCTCTCTCTCTCTCTATGTCTCTATCTATCTATCTATCTATCTATCTATCTATCTATCTATCTATCTATCCAACTCTATCTCTCTCTCTCTCTCTCTCTATGTCTCTATCTATCTATCTATCCATCTCTCTCTCTCTCTCTCTATGCCTCTATGTCTCTATCTATCCATCTCTATCTATCTATCTATCTATCTATCTATCTATCTATCTATCTATCTATCTATGTCTCTATCTATCTATGTCTCTATCTATGTCTCTATCTATGTCTCTATCTATCTATCTATCTCTATCTATGTCTCTATCTATCTCTCTCTCTCTCTCTCTATGCCTCTATGTCTCTATCTATCCATCTCTATCTATCTATCTATCTATCTATCTATCTATCTATCTATCTATCTATCTATCTATCTATCTATCCACCCATCCATCTATCTATCCATCCATCTATCTATCCATCCATCTATATATCTATCCATCTATCTATCTATCTATCTATCTATCTATCTATCTATCTATCTATCTATCTATCCATCCATCTAGCTATGTTTGTCTTAGTAGATCAGAAACACAATATGTCAATATTATTACACCAAAGTTAAGAAAACAAATGTAATCTAGGAGCATTAAGCAATGTAATATCTAGAACTAGCAACGTGATTTTTTTTTTGTGTGTGTGTGTGCTCAGCTCTAGTCACCACATTTTGGGAAGGACATTGATAATTTGGTGATTGTCCAAATGACACAATCAAGGCAGAGAATGATTGCTACATGAGAATCAATTAAACCTACTAGGGATGCTTAATCTGGAGAAGAGATGATTGTTGGGTTCTGATTGACTTTGAGTATTTAAATGACTATGAAATTGAAGAAGGAATAGACATGATCTGCTTGGCTCCAGAAAGCAGAAATTGGAGCAATGGGTTAAAAAATATGTAAAGAGGGAGAGTAGGGTCTGGTGTCCTCCACTGGTAACCATCAATACTGGGATAAAAACAGGAAATGTCTTCTTCATGTTAGATAGGAGACCTATGGTAAATTTTTGGAAGAACTTGGACAAGAGTTATATAGGATGGGCAGGCATGGATGGCTTAAGACTTGGGTCACTTGGGAAAGGGAACTCCTGAATAAATGACATCCCAGATTCATTTGAGTATCCCATAAGAATAGGAAGAAAAAAATTTCTGAAGAATTAGTATGGTCCAAAATTAAGGCGTGCTGCCTCTGAGTTAGACTGGATGGCCCCTGAGATCACCTATAGCTTTGAGGCTTGGTAAGGCTGTGATTCTGAGGGTAGAATTGGTCAACATGAACTTGGTTAGAGTGATTTCACGAATATATTCAGGGGAAAGTGCTTATCCAAAAGGGGGTGATCTCAAAAATGTGGGTTTGAAACAATGGCTTGGCTGCTTCATACCTAAGTGTTTTTGAGCAAGTCCCTTTGTAGGTTTGCTCCTCAGTTTCCCCAGCATGGCTTTGATGACCTGTAAGTCCCCTTCTGGCATAGAATTCTATTACTGTATGATTTGCTCAATTTTCTGCTTGTGTCTTGGTGCTCGACATTCAGCCTTCAGCTCAGATTTTGGCTTGATCCTAGAGTTACACTTTCTTGCTGCACTGGCCACAGCTGTGGTCATACAACAGCAGAGAGTGACAAAATGGGGGAATCCCCTGAAGAAGGCTTTGTTGGCTTGGCCTTACTTTTGGAAGGGAGGAACTGGATGTCTGGACATGTGGTTTCCCTAGAAGCTGTCTGAGTTCCTTAGGAACTCAGAATAACCTCATGGTTTCTGCTCTGCTGGATTCTCATACATTTCGATTGGCATCCTGGCTGGCCTCCTCTGGACACTCCCCAGAAGGACCTTCCTAAAAGGCACCACCTGGAAAGAAACATACTTCTCCACATGAACTTCCCAAGATTGAGGAAAGCAGGGGGGTTTCCTTTTTCTGAAAGCAGTCTAATATCTTGGCCTGATAGTGCTGGGCAAATGAGAAACATGCATGAGAAGCTCAGACAGGATCACAGCTTAAGAGTTGGAGGGATGTTAAAGGTCATTCATCATCACCAGTCTCATTCATTTGGACACTGGCTTCTGCTTCTAGCCCAAGGTCTCGAACACAGCAAGGGATTGATACATACTGGTTTAATTTGGATAGGCAGAACTTTTGGCTTGCCCTAGTCAGTGCTTAGTAGAGTGCCTGGCACTTAGTAGGTGCTTACTACTTTGGTACTACATTATATTGTGGTGTGTATTGTAAATATCAATTTCTTTGAAGACCAAAAAGGGGGATGGATGGGAATGATCAAATTGTAAAGAAATCAGTTGGTTTGTCCTAGGCTGGACCTGACATAAACAAGCAAAGAAATGAATGAATGAATGACTAAATTAATTAGGTAATGCTTGTTGATTTGCTATAATGGTTCAGGCTCAGGATTGATGCTCATAGATGCTCATAGACCCTCCATATATAACAGAAAACATTAACTTAATGACAGCATGAAGAAGACCCCCATAGAAGTGGATTTTTCTACAGAGATATATTTAACACACACATAAACACACATCATCTCTGTATATATGTGGTGTGATAAGGTCAGGTCTTGTAAAAAGCCAAGCCATTGAGTCATTCACTCAAACACAGCTGAAGGAAGTCATTCGTTGGCTAACAAGGGGAGGAAGACCACACTTCCAGTGCCAAAGGGCAGTCCAGGAGCTCAGAGCAGACTTGTTCCAGTGGAGGAACAAAAAAAGGAGGATGATTTGTGCCAGAAAGGGAGGAGATGGGCCTTAACCCCACTGAAGAGGTTTTGCTCAGTGGGAATAACTTCAGATTTTGTCAGAAAGAGGGGACACTGATCGGGGGAGAAGAACAGAAGCAGAATAATGATCGGCGGTTCTGAAAACCAAGAAGGAGCTGACTTGGTGAAACTGCAACCCTTAGCAAAATTAATCGGCATTAAAGCAATCCAGGAGCCTCTCCCATTTGTGGGGTATGTTCAGGAGATCCCTGCCAACAGAGAGTTGCAAATACCGTAGTGTACCAATAATAAAAGTTTATGGTGGAAGAGGGATTTGTCCACAATGCAAAATGTCATGGGTTGTTGCCCATGAGTCTCTTTAAACTCTCCCCCTTTTCAATGCTTTGTTAATTTTCCTGCTTTAATCAGGATGAAAACTTTTAGATGATTTTCTTTCTCTCTATCTGTCTCTCTGTCTCTGTCTCTGTCTGTCTGCCTCTCCCTCTCCCCCCTCCAATCTCTGTTTTGAAATTTCTGCAGGCATACTTTAAGGGCAAGCTCTGAAGGCTCGTGCCCTCCTTAGAGTTACGGCCAGCAGCTGCTGCTTTTTTCTGCTCAGCTGTTCTGCCTCCTTGGTTGTGATCATCAGTTAACTTAGCATTTAACACTGAACCCAGGAAACTGCAGGTTGCTGCCAAGTGAGGCAGGCCCACTTCAGCAGTCGAGGAGACACACTAGGGAGGACAGTTGATGTTTGAACCTCTGATGCTTTATTAGGCCCACAGTGGATATCCAGACCTTTAAACTGCAAACTAAGGGCATGGGAGGTTTTCTTGCAGTAAGTCCAGGACCCTGACTTCTTCAGAACATTCCTAGACTGCAAGCCCCATGAGGCCAGGGGCCCTGTTTCATCTAAACTCTAGCTTAATCAGTATGTGCCTGAATGCACCCTTTTCCTTCAGATTGGGTTGACACAACTCCCTACAGCTGTTGAAAGCAGAGACAAACACACTTAAAACTTTCGCTGTCTTGGGGGAAACATTCTCTGCCCCCAGAAGCACTCACTGAAATCTTTAGGCTCAAAGCACTCATCAACTGTTTTTTTTTTTTTCTCTGTGAGAGTCAGTTCTTGACTCAAAGGAGTCATAGCCCATTTCCTTCTCATAGGAAAAAACAAAGTTAGAAGCACAAGCTCTGGGGTCTGCGATGGAAGGGCAGAGGATGGAGAAGAGAAAGAGGCTGGGGAACTCAGTCTACAGAGAGGAAAAACAGGGTTCTCTCCCTAAAGAATCTCAAGATGGAGGCGATGCCAGTAACTGAGGATACCTAAAACCATTTCAACCCAAATCAATACACGAAGAAATGGAGGAAGCAATAATTCACTCCAAATACATATTAAACACATATTATGCATGTAATGAATGAAACAACATTTACTGAGCATTTCTTCTGTGTATTTTCAGCTCAGCACAATGCTTGGCACATAGTAAGCATTTCATTAATATTTCTTGATTTATTTCTTGATTGCCACACCTTGTGCTAAGATCCAGGGTACCAACACAGAATCTAGATGGTCTCTGCTCTTGAGGAACCTTCATTATAATAGTTGAGGCAATGACAGCAAAAGGAGTGGTGGATAGGAAGGTGCTAAGTCATGTGGATGGAGAGAGGAGCCATGGGGCATTGCACTGGCACCCCCTTTCCAGAAGCAATGGGATGGCTGATTTCTGAGCAATAGGTGGAAAGGGGAAAGGCAGAAAATAGCCCAGTACAGAGGATAACTATGGTTTCAGGAAGGAGATAGCCAAGGGCTGGAGGGGTTTAGCTCTTGCAAGACATGGTGTCTACAAGGCTTATTGGGAGGATGGAACAGCAACAGATGGCAGAGTGCTTGACATCGAGGGCACAAAGACAAAAATGGGAAGAGTCCCTGTCCTCAAGGAGATTACAGTTTCCAGGAATATCATTATACAGGGATAGATCTCTTTCATAATCATTCCCTGATTGATTGAATTGAGAATTAATTTAAATGGAAAACCCTAAATTAAGAAAATCCAATTCTTCCAGTTGTTGAGCCACATCTAACCCACCCTTGAAGATTGAGTGTGAATACAATCTCTCTTTTTGGGGGGTACCATTAGACATAAAAGGTAGTAGTGGATTCAGAGCCAGCCTCCAAGGTAGAAAGACCCAAGTTCAAATCCCATTTCTGATCCATAACATTGTTATTATACTGTTGGATAAATCTAACTTTTCAGTGTTCTAGGATGTCTCTTTCAGTCTAAAAATGGCAGAGAAATCCTTAGCTAGCACTAGTTGAAGGAAGGTCTTCTTTTGAGAGTTCCCCTCTACAAAGGAAATCATATATCTAGTCTTTAATCTCCATTGCCAGTCATCTGAATCCCTCATTGTTTCCCTCTCCCTCCATACCATTCTTGCTCTTTGTTTTCTTTTTCCTATCTTTTTAAAACTCTTACCTTCTGTCTTTGAATCAATTCTAGGTATCAGTTCCAAGGCACTTGGGGTTAAGTGACTTGCTTAGGGTCATGCATCTAGAAAGTATCTGAAGTCAAATTTGAACCTAGGACTTTCCTAGGTGCTCTGTCTCTCTAGGTCTGACTCTCTGTCCCACTCTCTTTTTTCTATAACTTGATTCAACAACCAGATACTAGTCAAGTAGCTAGAATGTGTTCATCTTTCTTCTGACCCCTACTCTTTGACATTTTTGGTTGTGGGTGGTCTTCAGGGTCCAACATGAGAGTTGCCAAATGTCTAATGATAATTGAAATGGTTGACAACAAGGGTCTGAATTTTGAGGGGAAGACCAAGAATGTCTCAATTATTTATCGGGATAGAAACCAGAGTTGTGATTTCATGGCTCAAGGGAACTCCCAGGGGAGGAGAATTCCTCTACTATTATAGGGTGGCACCTTCTATGCAATTGATAGCCCTAGAAAATTGCCTCTAGCACTGGATGCTACTTGTCCAGGGTCCCCCACGTGATATGCGTCAGAAATGGCACCCAAATCCTTTTTGGCTTTGAGGCTGGTTCTTTATCCAATCCACCATGCTTCTCTCAGTAGAATGCTCTTAAATCTGCCTGGGTTGAGTTGCTCATATACCATGTTGGTTGGGTGCTAAATGAGGCGCCACAAAAGACATTGGGCTTTGTTGATTGGATGGTGGTGGTGGGGCTTTGGGGGGGAAAAGAGGCCCATTGCCATTCTTAAGAGGAAGACAAGTATTCTCCAGAGCTCAGTACTTGGAAAAATCTCATCCTTTGGCAGTAAATGTGCTCTTGGTTTTCCTAATATGTTTGTTTTTAAAATTGATCTCTCCCTGCTCAGGGTAATTAAAACCCTACCGTGCTTCCATTCCCCAGATAAACAGAGGCGGGCACATTCACCATCTCCCGCAGCTGGGCATGAAGTTTTGTTTATGGATGGTACCTAAGATAAAATCACATCGATAGAGGGAGGCGGGAAGCTCTAAGCTAATGGAGGAGTGAATGTGTGTACACCTCTGTCTTCGGTCTGCTTTATTTACTGAAAACACTAAGAGTTGACCCGATCCAGGGCCCTCATAAACAATCTCAGATGTTCCATTGGTAAACAGCACTTTACATTCATGCTGAATATGCAGGAGAATTGTGGGTCCAGAGAATGCAGAATATTATTCAGTGGCTTGCAATTCAGGTAACCATTTATTATGACCATAATAACTGAATTAATAATATGTGGAAAAAAATTCTACAAGTCTTCTGGATTAATGTACTATCTCGGTGGAGTGTTTGCTGCATAGGATTGGAGAATTAAGCAGCGTGATTCCCATGGTAACAGGTTTTCTAGCTTTCTGGAGCATGTGTGTGTGTGTTTACTGGTTGTGTAAGGACACACCTATCACTTTTCTCATGTCTAGACAGAGCCAGTAAGTCCTTGGGGCCTTACCAGTCAGAAGTGGGCTAAGTACGGCTGGTCAGCATCGGCATGGATGTGACTGGTTGGTTTTGTAATCAACACACGAAACCAAGACCAGAAGATGTTCAGTATGGCAAGGACGATGGGATCGATATGGAAACTGACATGGCCTGGAGGTCATCAGGACATTTGGAGGCCAAGTAGCCGGTCAGTCAGATTAGGAGGATATTATAGGCTCACAGATTGTAGGATGGATCAATCAATGAATGTAAACCATTTAAGGCCTTATTATATGCTAATTTTGGGGATACAAATAGAAAGTGGGACTATTGTTTTTTTTTTCTCTCTCTCTGAGAGTCAGTTTATGACTCAAAGGAATTGTAGCCCATTTCTTTTCCAAAGGGGGTGGGGGAACAAAGTTAGAAGCATAAGCTCTGGGGTCTCCAGTGGAAGGGTAGAAGGATAGGAAGAAAAAGAGACCAGGGAATTCCATCTGCAGAGAGGATATAAGGCGTTCTCTCCCCAAAGAATTTCAAGAAGGAGGGGATGCCAATAACCAAGGATACCGAAAAACATTCCAATTCAAATCAAGGCAACAGGAAATGGAGGAATCCTTAATTCAATCCAATCCAGCAAACTCTTATTACACATATGCTAGGTCTGATATGAATGAAACAGTATTTATCGAGCATCTCTTCTAGATAAGTATCTGCTGGGCACAATGCCAGGCACATAGTAGGCATTTTGTGAATGCTTCTTGAGTTATTGATGGCCACACCGTGGTAAGAGCTGGTCCCTGTTTCCAATGATCTCCCATTCTAATCATGGGGCACAGTATATAGATAAGGGAGAAAGGAAAGGCTCAGGGCTCCTTTGGGAGCAGTAGTGGACCCAGTGGAAACCCAGGAGTCCTATGGGTGAATCCCCAGAGGAAGATGAAGATGTCAGTCCTGCATCTCACTATATGTATTAACATTGGTGACTTACACAGCTGGATGACTCTTCCCACCTGACGACCCAGTGGGGTCTGAGGATAAGAGAAGGGGCAAATGGAATGAATCAGGATCACTTAGGACAATTCTTTGGCCTATTTAGGGTCATGGATCAACAGGTAGAAGGAATTTCCAAGACCAATTGCCTCTTTTGGAGTTAAAGAAACGGAGGCAGGGACAGCTAGATAGCAGGACCTGGGTTCAAATGTGACCTCAGATATTTCCTAGCTGTGTGACCACAACCCAAATTGCCTAGCCCTTACTACCCTTCTGCCTTGGAACGGATATTTAGTATTGATTTTAATACAGAAGGTAAAGGTTAAAAAAAAGAAACTGAGGCAATGGAGGTTAAGTGCTTTGTCCAAGGCCTCATAGCAGCAAAGGTGGGATTTCAGCCCTGAGCATTGAACACCAGAACCAGCACACTTTCCATTCTGACACAATGTCTTTATTGAAGGTCAGAAGCAGGCAGAGGATCAGATGTTGAGGTCAGCAGACCCCAGGGAGAAGAGGCCCAGGCAGAAGGTTTGAGGCTGGGCAGCTGGGCAGGGAACTGGACAAGGAGACTGGACAAGCCTTGTGGGGCATAGAGCAAAGGAAGGGGCTTCATGGTGTGCTAGGGGTGCCCAAGCCTGGGTCTCATTGCTCAGCCAGACACCGATTTCAGGTGAAAACAAGCCCGGGACTGCCAAAGTGATACCTGATAATCACTGTGTGTTGAAATTGCATTCTTGGGAGCAGGGTCAGCCTTGCATGCCAATCTACGTGGTTTGATTGCAGACGCTCCAGGTCGGCTCCACGTCTCGTAAAATTCCTGTCTTTCCCTGCTGGCTGATGTCTGAGAAATGTTATAGTTAGAACACGATGCCTTTAGCTGGAGGCGAGCCTGAGGCTTGGAGGTGGAATGCCTGGACTCCGGTGCCAGTTCTGACACTTATCAGATGAGTGGCCATGGGCAAGTCACTGCATGCTTCTGACCATAAGTTTGTTCATCAGTAAAATGGAGATGGTCATGGTAAGCAGATGGAGAGCCAACCTTCTAGCAGGTTATGTGTTGGCTATATCACCCTGAGGAAGTTACTTAGTCTTTCAATGTCCTAATGTAGCATTATGAGGGGGCTAGATGACATGGTGGATAGAATACTGGACTTGGAGTCAGGAAGACCTGAATTCAAATCCTGATTCAGACTCTCACTAGTTGAGGCATCTCAGTAAATCTCATGACTTCTCTAAGACTCTTGACTTCCTCCTTTGTAAAATGGGGATGATGGTAGCCACTCCCTCATAAGACTATTGTGAGGATAAAGCAAGAGAATATATAGAAAGTGGTCTTCAAACCATGAAACAACAAACAAGTGCTAGTTATTATTATTCTTATCTAAGACTTTAAGTTATAGATAAATTCTCTAACTACGTTGGTAAAGGGAGGCTCCATACTGGGAGTTCCCCATGCCAATAAAATCATAGGATTCAAATTCAAGTCCTTCTGATTTCAAGTCCAGCATGATCTTCTGAGCCAGCTAGCTGCCTGGGAATTCCCATAGCCAATGCATATGTTGTAGAGCACCTGCTTTGGGGATAAAAATAGCACCTACCTCCTAGGGGTGCTAATAGGACCATATGAGACAACTTAGATAAAATGATTTATCAGTCATAAAGTGCTATCTAAATGTCAGCCATTACCATTATTCTTACTCTTGTCATCATCATCATTGAAAGTCCTTTTCAACTCTACGAGAAGTTCCCCTTCGTTTCCGCCATACATTCAGGCAGGCCTGGGAAACATCACGTATGTCTCTGTGTGCTTCAGCTTTGTCCGAGCTGTCATGCTGAAGGATGGCATATTCAGGCATTTGGACATAGATATGATTTGGGCTTTGGACGGGGTCTGCAGTTAGATATCCAGCTCCCTCTGAATGCCTCTGCTCCAGCCAAACAAGGCCTCCCCCAGCTTTTCCATCAGTAAATCTTTTTCTTGAGTTACATGTTTTTCTTGCTTGGCTTGGAAGCCTGCCATTGCTTCTAGGCTGGGACACAGTGGGCAGGCAGACCCTAGGATTCCATGCCCAAAGGGACCCTCAAAATCAAGGAAACTTTGGCATTCGGCTGGACCTTGAGGTCTCCTCAGCCTGATCCGTAGCAGAATCTGAATCCCAAAGCTCTGCAATAAGAGAGAGAGACTCCAGTGCCTTCCGTGACAGCCCATTCCATTTTTAATTGTTTAGAGGTTTATTCTAATGCCAAGCCTAAATTTATCTCTCTGTGCCTTCCACCAACATTTCTGCTACTACAGTCAGGGACCAAAGAGAACCAGTTTCATTAACTTCCATGGGATAATCATCCAGACACTAAAGACAATAATCCTCTCCTTTCTGAATTGTCTTTTCCCTGGGCTAAGCATCCCTGATTCTTTCAACAAATCATCCTGTGGAATAAACTCAAGCTCTTTCACCAATTTGACTATTTCTCCTCTGGACTATCTTTGGCTTTTCAATATCTTTTCTGAAATATGGTGCCCAGAAGTAGCCCCAGACACTTTGTTTTTCCTAATGCAGACTAATATCTCATTAACTTTTTCAGCTGCCATCACTCACCATTGACTTATATTGAGCTTTAGCCCTACTTCTCCTATCTTTGACTTGTGAAGTTGATTTTTTGAACCCAAGTAGAAGACTTTACATTTATCACTATTAAATTTTATCTTCTTTAGATTCAGCCCATTGCTATAACCTAACTGGATCTCTTTTTCTGATCCCAATGCTGTCAAAATATTATCTAAGCCTCACAGCGTTGCCACCAGCAAATCTGGCAAGCCTGGAAAATTTTGCTTTCATCCAAATCACTCATGAAAATATTAAACAGCAGCTCACTTTATCTCTCGGTGCCTCCTTTTATTATTCTGTAAAGTCAGATCGTGGGAAAGGGTGGGATTGAAGGGCTACTCCAACTCTCTCATTCCACGACAGAGCCAACAACTTACAGTAAGACCCAAAGTTGTTGTTTAGAGCCAGAGCACAGCCTAGAGATATCCGGGCAAGACTGTTTCAGGGCTGTGTTGTGCAGGGCATCAGAGGGAGATGCTCATTGGAGGTTGAGGGACTAGATTCTATCAGGTCCTGAGTTCTTTCCCTATAAGGAAGAAGTGCTCTTATTTGGATGTTTTGTTCAATTGTTTCAATTGTGTCCAACTCTGTGACCCCACTTGGGTTTTTTTTGGCAAAGATATTGTCATCATTTGCCGTTTCCTGCTCCAGCTCATTTTATGTATGAGGAAACTAAGGCAAACAGGTTGCAAAGGTTACACAATGAGTAAACATCTGAGGATGGATTTGAACTCAAGTTTTCCTGATTCCAAGCCTGGTACTCTATCCGCTGTGCCACTGAGCTGCCTGAGTCCTGACTCTAACAAACATTTATTAAAGTGACTTTACTCCTTTATTAACTGCTTTAGAATCAAAATGGAGCTTTAATGTTGTAAATGTCTGAGGCTGGATTTCAACTCAGATCTTCCTGACTTTAGTCCCAATACTCGGTCCACTGTATCACCCAATACCTTCTTCTTTGGGTGTTGCATTAAAGCTTTTAAGTTATCATGGTATCATTTGCCAGGTGTCCCACAAGTCTTAGTGCAGATTTAAATGATCAAAGCTTAAAACCATTATTAAAAACAAAGTATTTGAACTCTGTAAACTATTAAAGCTAAAGACTGTATAAGGAGTTTTGGGACAACCTGTGTACACAGACAGGGATTTGAAAAAAAATAATCCTAACAGGATGAGATTCAAAACATTCTGAACTTGAATCTGGGGTATGGTCTCCACATGGCAGCCTTGGGGTCCAAAGGGAAGTAAATGGCTTGAGAACAGCTCTGGATTTCACGAATGGAGACACACAGGGTACTTTAGCTAAGTGGAAGGCCGTGGAAACTGTGTCGTTATAATAGTCCATCTTGACCTGGGAGAAGAGACAGCTAAATGTACTTTGCTCCTTTTGTCGTCAAGGTGGGGGACTCTCAGTATGGGATTGTCTGTCTTTTGTACTTCCATCTCCTGGGCCTAGCACAGTGTTTGACCCACAGGAGGTGCTCACCAAATACGAATGGATTGATTGTTGAGATTCTGACAAACACTCAAGGGATCTATGGGACAGGACAGTCCACCTCAGGTCTGTCTGGTGTTCCACGAGTCCTGGGCTTACGGAAATTTATAAGTGAATTTGCAGACAAGAGCAGGATTATATGTCACCTTCCCAGAACTTGTTATGGATTTTTTTAGTAGAAACAATGATATTGATGGAGGATTGGTCCCCATATGAGGACACAGGAACTTATTTACTCTAGAATAAATCTAGATACTCCTCAAAAGTCCTCCGTAGTCTGCCTCTAATCTTCTTGGAACTCATATTAGTCTTCTTCAGATACTATGTTCTAGCCTAATAAAATTGGAAATTATTGCTTGGTTCCATGATTTAGCCTAAGCTGTGTTCTCTGTCTAAAATTTGTTCCCTCCTCATTTTCCCCTCTTAGAATCTTTAGCTTCCTTCCATTGCTGCTCAGGGATCGACTTCCTACAAGAATACTTTCCCTTTCCTGATTGCTCTCGTTATTAGTACTCTTGTCCCTTCTTGAAATAGCTTTGTATAATTTTGCATTTTCTCGTCTATGACGGTGTTAATAGGGATCCTTGACCTAGAGCTGATGGAAAAGATCTCAGAGGCCATCTGGCACAGCTCTCTCATTTCACAGTTGAAAAAATTGGAGTACCCAAAGGGGAAATGGTTTAGCCATGATCAAACTGGTAGTTGACACTCAGAGGCAGGATCTGAACCCAGGTTCTCTGGCTCATGAATCAATGTTCTTCTTTTTGTGATACCATGCAGCTTCCCAGCAGTATTATAATAATAATGCTTGTTGATGATGGTGATATCTAACATTTATCTAGCACTTGAAAGTTAGTAAAGTATTTTCTACATCTGCTCTCATTTGATCCTCACAACAACCCTGGGAAATAGGTATTTTTTATTATCCTTTATTATTTATATATTGTTTCATTTATTTTTTTATTTACCTCATTTTACAGATAAGGAAAATAAGGCCCAGAGAGTTAGTCAGTCAGTCAATAAGCATTTAGAGAGTGCCTACCATGTTTTAGGCACTGTGTTAAGCTCTAGGGATTAAAGGTCAGAAACAATCCCTGCCCTCAAGAAACTCACATTCTGGTGGGAACAAACCATGCAAACAACTAGATACAAATAAACTCTGGAAAGGATCCCTTGGAGATAGTCAATAGAGGGAAGGCACTGACTTTAGGAGGAGGTTGGAAAAAACTCTTTGTAGAAGGTGGACTTCTAACTACAACTTGAAGAAAGCCAGCAGATCGAGGAGATAGAAATGAGAAAGGGGCAAATTCTAGGCTTGGGGGACAGCCAGGGAAAATGGCGGAAATGGGTGATGAGGTGTTGTATTCAAGGAACAATCACAAATCACTGGCTCATAAGCCTCAGTTTCCTTATCTGTAGAACCAAAGGGTTAGCTTGGCCCTTCCATCTCTAAGTCTCTGAAGCTACTCTCCTATGATGTGGTTCTAATCATAACTCTTTTACTCCCTGTGTGACCTTGGACAAATCCTTTCCCAATTGTGGGCTTGAGTTTCCTTCTCTATAAAATGAGTAGGACTGGAGGGAGGGTCAGATTAGATGTCCTCCATGATTTTGGGGGGCTCTAAGTTACAGGAACCTGACTGTGACATTTCTCCCAAGGCTTTGTCTCCATCCTTTAGTCCTCAAAGACCGAATCTTTGGGGGTCTCTTCAGAGAAAGTTGACGTCTCAAAATTTGTGGTTTACAGTGAGATCAAATGCTGAAACTGTGACCTGAGCCCAGAGAAAGATTACGCCATGTTAGGTCATATCAGAGAGACGATGCCCAGAGTGTCTATGTATGTCTATGTAGGGGAGTGGCAGGCAGGCAGGCAGGCAGGCAGGCAGGCACACACTCATCAGCAAAAACTACTCTAATGGGATGTTCTTTCTGTAATTCGATGTGAGGACTTGGGGTCCTGAGAACTGGCGGCTCAAAGGAGCCCGTCCTTCAATAAGACTTCAGTGCGGGCAAGTTGAACGCATCTCTGTGCCCAGGCTTCAGGGGAGCAAGCTCAGAGCTGGCCATACAGGGTGGGCAGGGACTCCCCTGACAAGCCATTTGGGCTGCCTCAGTGATCCATTGCAGCTGGCAAAGGAGTCCAAGAACCAGAGGAGAGAGGATGGAGTTAAGGATTGCAAAATAGAAGGAAGGGCCATAAGAGATTGACCCTAATGAGGACACGGGATTCTTTTGGAAACCACTGAGCTGTCTTGCAAAATCCTCATTACGAAGAATGAGCTCCTTCAGATTGGAGGGGGGATGTGGGGTGGCCTGGGGGGCAGGAGCTCAGGGACCATAGCAGGGAGAGAAGGAAGCAATGTTGCAGGGGCTGGAACTCAGGGAAGAGGAGGGACAGAGGTGGGGTAGTATGGTGGGCAAGGAGCTCAGGGACCATTGCAGGAAAAGAAGGAAGCAATGATGGAAGGGCTGAATCGCAGGGGGGAAGAGGGATAGGGATGAGGTGACTTGATGGGCAGGAGCTCAGGGACCGTAGTGGGAGAGAGGAGGAAGCAATGTTGGAAGGACTGGAATTCAAATGGTGCAAGCTGGGGGGAGTCACACCAAATGCTCCTCTTAAAAATGATCAAACCTTTTCATGAGATGGAGCTTCCATCATGGTATAGACAAAGGAACTGTTTTTCAGGGTTCTGGTGGAGATGGCCTAATTGACATCGATAAGGAAAAGGGCAATTTAATTGGCATTGAAGGGCAGCATGGCTTCCAAGAATGGGCATGGTAGAGCTCATTTGAGGTGGGGAAATTTAAGGGTAGGGAATATTCTTTTTGACTTTGTGTGCATGTCCGGGATTACTTGGAGTGAGACTCTACTTGGGGTGACCCAAACAATTCAGAAGTAGGAAGGGACGGAAAGGAGAGGAGGATGAACCTGAGAATTGTTGACTGAGGCAATCACATGAGAAGGATACCATGAGAGAGGGGAGATTGGGGTAGTGATGGTAATGGGGGGAATATGCTGGCTAGCAGGGAGTGAAGAAAGCTCCGAACTCTAATTAGAGGTTCAAATCTCAGCGCTATCACTTGCTAGCTAGCTGGACGATCTTATTGATCTCTGGGAATCTTTTCTGGTTCTCGAATTATGCTCTTATATTCCCATGAAATAACATAACATAGAAGAAGAAACAGGAAAGCAAAGAGGGTGGAGAGAGAAGGTACCACCTGGCTCAGGAGCATGATGGAGAAATGCAGAGAAGTACAGCTGGTTTGGAAATGAAAAGCTGACCTTCCTGGGCTATCTCCTTAAATGGAGGTTCTGGATGAAGAGGTTTCTTCCTTCTAAGCAGAGACAGGGAGGGGATCTGGGTGTGTGTGGGGGTAATGATGGGATATGAATTTTATTGGTTTATTGGCCCATTTTACAGTTGAAGAAACTGAGGCCCTTGAGACAAGCAATTTGTCCCAAATACTCTAGCTAGTTATTGGCAGAGATAGGACTGGGACTTGGGATCCTGGGATCTATAGTGGAAAGGGGCTGTAGAGATTGTTGGAGGTATAATGAGCAATTCTGATCCCTGGGGTGTCTAGCATGAATATTGTCATCAAGTCATCTTTTAAGAGACAAATTCAGTGGGTGAAGGTCTTAGGGAGAGATGTTGGCCCTTGGGAACCTTTCAGGGGCTTAGACCCAAGGACAGAGAGGAAACCTCTGGCACCAGAGGGAAGAACAGGTAGGAGAATGACAACGACGTGAAACTGTGCAGAGTGAAATGGGCAGAAGCAAGAGGACTTTACATTCAGCCACAGAAATGTTGTTTGAAGAATGACTTGTGTATGTCCACCTCCAGGCAAAGAAATGAGAAATAGAAATAAGTAAGACACAGTTTTTGTTGTATATTCCTCCTCTAACAGTGGGAGGGGAATGAGTAAACTGAGTCTTGTAATGTAACAAACAAATAAGTGAGTTAATGAAAAAATAAAGCAATATCTATTTCCATGTTGTCACTTTGTGAAAGAGGACACATCACTTACACTAGAGAAAAATCATGGAGGGGGAAAAAAAGTTAAGAATTTGTACTTTAAAAAAAAAGGAAAGAAAGAAAGAAAAAGAGCAGCTAGAAGCCAGCCCAGATAGCTTAAGGGATAGAACAGGAGGGGCAGGAAAAAAAAGCTTCCTATCCTGACTAATTTTTGCTCATTAGGGGATAAGATAAATTGTTTTTAACCTGTCAAAAGAGCCTAAGTGCTATCAATCCCTTCTAAAATTTAGCGTCCTGGGACAAATTCCTAGTTGTCTCACCCTAGTTGTGTCTCTAAAGAACACCTAGCTTAACCCTGTCATTTCACAGATGAATAAACCATAAAGCCAGGAGGAGAAAAAACCCTTGCCCAAGGTCCTTGCCACATATTCTTCCCTACAATGCCTGCTCTAACTCCCAGCCTGGTGCTTGGACCACTCTGGAAGGCACCTTCCCTAAATCCTGGCTCTGCTTTCATGATGGCCCCCCAAGAAGGCACGAGAGCCAACAATCATCAGGTCAGGGACCACATTCGTCCTTCCAGACAAATAACATCCTCTCTGCTTCTGCCAGCCAGATAGCACAGCCTCAGATCCCGCTTGGCTGATTCATCTCTGAGAGTTGCTGTTGCTACATGCTGCTATTTTTGCAATTAACCTTTTAAACTAAAACTTCATTATTTTCTAGGCAAATCTAGTATTTAAATTTCTCAAGCTTTTCAAGCGTGTCATTGAAACAATTTATTCTGTTACATCGTTATCCTTTGGACTACTGAATCTTGTCTGATGGGGTGGAAAGAACTTTGGCCCTGGGACCAGAAGACCTGAATTCGCATCCTGATTCTTCACTGTGACTCAACTTTTGGGTTCCTCATCTGTAAAATGGGGATTGTTGATTCCTTCAGTGTACCTCCCTTATAGCATTATTTGAGATACATGAGAGTTCACAAAAGCATTTTGCAAACTTTTAAATATTATATTCTCATTCTCACCTTCCTTGTTATTAGCACTCCAAAAGCCTTTCTTTGATATTAACTTTAGGTTTTGATAAAATAGTGATTTTTTACAATATATTTCTTTAAGTATCCCCCCCTCTATTTCCTGCAGTATTCTTCCCCTCCCATTCCCACAGTGCCCTTCTTTATAACAAAAATTAAAAACAAACAAAAAAAAGTTTAGCAAAATGGACTAATATGTGAAAAAAAAGTCTGACATTCAATACTATGTTCCACACGCCTAGACCCTTCCCTCTGCCGTTCCAGCTGCTTCTCTGGCCCCACTCCTTGGCCAACCCTAAGCCTTGCCACCAATCTCTTCCCTGGGCAGCTTCCTTACCAGAAACCGAAATCTGCTTTCCGGTGACATCACCCGTCTCCACTTGGCACTGCTCCGCAATGGGAACTGGCCTCCCAATTGGGCGGCCTCTCCTCCGAGGCTCCCAAGGAATTTATGAGCCGAGGTTATCCTGGTGCACCCCATTTGGTGTCTGCCAGCCCATTTGGGCTCACTTTTAATTGAAGCATGTTGTTGGATAAATTGTACTTAACTTCGCCTTGTAATTGTGCCGAGCCTCTGGTGAGCCCTGAGTTTATATTTAATAGGACATTTTATTAGGCCTGATACCGTTGGCTGAATCCATTCTGTCCTGCAGCTGGTGCCGGGCACTGGAGATAATGAAGTCCATTAGAGACTCTTCGGGAGCATCCCTGCCTCGGCCGCCAAAATGGACCGCCCATTTGTTGAGGGGATGCCACGGTGGCGCGGACCGTTGGGGCTGGGACTGAGTCCTGCAGATTCTCAGCTCTTAAGATGGGGCTGCTTTCTGGTGTGAATATCTTTTTAAGGGTACAAGGGCATTTTCACCCCAAAGCCACGTCTGAAGGAAGAGGGGAAGCCTCCATCTTTTCTCCTTCTTCCTTGGAAATGACCATCAGCTTCTCCCTGGCTCTGTTATAAAGCGGGCTATCTAGCCTCCTAATTGTATGTGTGTATAGTGCCCATTAGTGCTCCTGAGACTTATTCATTGATCAAGAGACAATTACCAGGAGCTTGCAAATCAAGATCCCCCTCCTGGTCCTCCAGTGTTTCCCAAGATTTGCGTCATGGGCCACATACGGTATTTATTCACCTCCTGACGCGGCTCTAAAAAATGTCTATTATGAGTCTTAATCATCAATTTCTTTTTTTTTTTTGTACTCTGCTTAAAAAAATGAATGAAGGCTGCCCCCCGCCCTCATTTTTTGGTTAAAAAACTTTTAAAAAACACAACAGCCTCCTTTCGCTGGGTCACACACTGGACTGCCATTTTAATAGTCCTTTTTGGGGGATGGAGGAATTGCCACTTTTGAACTGTGCCATAAAGTCATTTTTTGCCTTCTGTCCTTGTGAATATGTATTTTATTCTCTTGTATATTAAATATAGTTGTAGAATTATTATAAATATGATATATTATTATAATTAAATATATTATATTACATTACTTATAATCTAACTTGTGTTAAAATTATATTGATTTAATTTATATTTTAAAAATATATTTATATTTATAAATTTATATCATTTCAAATTTCTCTTATTATATTAAAAATTCAAGCAGATTTCCCATTCACTTTAGATATATTTATATGTGTGCCTGTAGTCTACCTCGATGGAATGTAAGCTCTCTGAGGGCAGGGCTTATTTCATTATTGGTATGGTAGCCTTATTATTTGCACATTAGCAGGCACTTGTAATAAATGGTGGTTGATCAACTGGGGCCTGGGAACTGGAGCAATCGTGTTTGAAAAAAGCTTCCCTTTTGTTTTAAATGAAACGGTATGATCGAGGTATGTTCGTGCCTTCATCTTCTTTATTTTTAAATTGAACGTACATTCTTCATATACCTGGTATTTATATTTTTTCTTTTATTCTCTCACCTCTCCATGGAACAATAAAGAAAAAAATAAGATTCTCACAATAAATATGCAGAATCAAGCAAAACACGTTCCCACATGGACTCTATCCAAAACGCCATACCGTGGCTTCAACGCGGGGCAGCTAAACATTCAATTGAACCCAATGTTTGAAAAGCATTTTTTTCTTACTTTAATATTTCTTATTTTAAGAGAATCTAGTCTAAGGGGTAGACTCATAGGATTATAGACTCTAAAGCTGGAGGGGACCTTAGAGATCATGTAGTCTGCCTAGCCCATTTTATAGATGAGGTAAATGAGGTTTGATGAGATGAGGCGAGATGAGTTGTCCAAACTAGAAGGTACCTTGAATTGAATTCAGTTTGATTCAGTTCATTTCAATAATCATTTGTTAAATATCTACTATGAACAAGGCAAGAATTGGCATTTGCATAGTCATAGAAAGCCTACCTTGAAGACAGACATCTGTCAATCAATTATGTTTATATCAAATTATATAAATTACGTAAAATAGATTTAATATATAACCCATTAATATTTTCATTATCTTATTTGTTAAATATTGCTATTTTTATTATTATAATAATTACAATAAGTATTTAGTATTATTCATTCATATATTTATTTTATTCATTTATTCTATTATGAATTAATAAAATAATAAATAAATAATACTATATCATTATTATATTTATTTATTATATTGTATTTATTTATATATAATATAATATATAATAGTTATTATTATAATTAAATCTCTCCTCTTTTCTAGGCACTCTGCCAGGGGCTGGAGATATACAGATTAAAAATATAGTCCCTGTCCTCAAGGAGTTTACTGAAGAAATGAGCAAAGACAAAATGACTTCAGGGAATGAAGAGGTAAAGGAAGATTGGAACTGAAAGAACATTGCTTTGGCACCTGAAGTCTTGGGTTTGAATCCCAGCCCTACCTCTAGCTGCATGGCTTTGGGGAATTTCCCCCCCAAAGAAGAGGCTGGGCCGCAGGACCTTGAGCACATATTCCACTGGGGGTCTGGTCTATTGTCATTACATGGTAGAAAGCAGCTTCTTTGACTGGCAAAAATGGTGGAGCTGGAATGGGAGAGGCAGGTGCCTTCAAAAAGTCCCGAGTTGGCTTGGGATTAGGTGGGTTCAAACTTTGCTTTGGATTTGACTTCTTATTTTATGCTATCATGTGAGAGATGATGCTGTAGGAGAAGAGGCTGTGGGCTCTCACCCTCCAAGGCCAACACCTGGCCTCAATTCTTGGTCATAATGGTGTTCTTTTTCGCTTGGATGAAGGAAATCAGGAGCCTACAGCCTTGGGAGTTTCAAAAGGTCAGGAGATCCGCTACCCGAGGGCTGGGTTCACAGATGTTAAGTCCAAACTGGGCTTTGTAGCTGGACCAGCATCAACACCAATGGAAGCTGAGCCAAGGACTCACCTGGCCTTGATACAACATTTGGACATCAACTTTATGAAACTAATACTATGCAGAGAGTGTGCTAAGTGTGAGCCCACTTTCCCCAGGGACTGAGAGAGTATAGGTGAAAGTGTGCCCCTGAGTGGTTGGGGGGGGTGCTGGAAATATTAATCCTTCTGTTATTTATTCATCTTCAAAGTAGATTGAGATTAATTGGCAATGTGGACCCGGAGTGCAAGTTACTTACTGATGGCTAACAATGGAAAGAGCACAATCTATGGGAGCTTAAGCCAGTGGCACCAGAGAAGAGGCACTCCAGCCCCTCAGGGCATCTTCTATCTCTGAAGGATATATATGAGATGATGAGTACAGAAACTCTGCTACAAATCCATTCTCAGAAAATCACACCAGGCTAAAAACCCTCTTCCTATATTTGGAAGATTCCATAACTCCCTGCCAACCCTCTTCTCCCCCTCCCCATATTCAGGCAACCAACGAAAGTTAGTTGAAGCTCCTAGAGTAAGACGAAGTTATGTCCCTCATTAGACTATAAACTCCTTGAGGGAAGGGACTGACTTTTGCCTTTTTTTTGTAACTTCAGCACTTAGCATGGTGTCTGGCACGCAGGAAATACTTAATAAATGTTTATTTTATTTTATTTTATTTTATTTTTTATTAAAAAACCTTTTCCTTCTGTCATAAAATCAATACTAAACATTGGTTCCAAGGCAGAAGAGTGGTAAAGGCTAGGCATTTGGGATACAGTAATTTGCCCAGGGTCATACAGCTAGGAAGTATTTGAGGTCAGATTTGAATCCAGGACCTCCCATCTCTAGACCTGGCTCTCTGTCCACTGAGCCACCTAGCTGACCCATAAATGTTTATTGATTGATGATTTATATTTAAACATTTAACTAACTCTCTTATATGGCACTAACCATAGGGTATTGGGTCCAGATAACTACCTGACATGGGGTCAAAAATTTTTGTTGACTCCACAATTGTGAATCTGTAGTCTGCAAATTCATTATGGGGATTCTTCCCCCATTTACCTCTCCAAAAATTAAAAATGAAAATGAAAAATAAGCACTAAGTGGGGGATAAGCAGACGAAGCTCCCTTTATTCCCTAAATGCTCCCTTTTCAAATGAACAAAAGATTAGAGGAAATAGGCATGATCTTCATTTGCTTAATTTATATTAATTCATCAATAAATATATCAAAAAGTTTTATTAAGCATTTACTATATCCCAGGCTGGTCTTAATAGTGGAGTTACAAAGAAAGAGGAAAAACATACTTTTTTGAACCTTTAAGTTTCATCAGGGCAGAGGAGTGGTAAGGGTTGGGTTAAGTGACTTACCCAGGATCACACTGCTAGAAAGTATCCAAGGTGAGATTTGATCCCAGGACCTCTCATCTCTAGTTCTGGCTATGAATCCATTGAACCACTTAGACATCCAGGGAAAAACAGATCTTGCCCTCAAACAGCTTACATGGGAATGAACTAGACAACATATATAAATAAGACGCCTGCAAAATAATGTGCAGAGTAGATGGAAGGCAACCTTAGAGGGCAGAGTTCTAATTTCTGGGGAGAAATGGGAGAGGCTCTTCCCTTGGTGGTGTTTGATCTGAATCTGGAAGGAAGCCTGCCTTGATTGGACATCCCTGCCAGTGGCTTTTATGTAGCCTTTTGGCTTTCACTTATAGCTTTGTTCTCTTTAAATTTGATTAGCAGGGGTATGGGCGAAGTCTGCAGCTAGGATATTGGTGGTTTTGTTGTTGTTGGAAAGTTCAGAAAGGATGAATGAATGGGGAGCTTTCAGGGTTTGTGCTTGGGAGAAGGGAGAAGGCATATTAGATTCATGTTATATTTTCATGTTGGGGAGCAAAGGGGTACACATGCAGCAGTCCTGGGTGCGGGGAGGGAGTGTGTGTCTGTATCTGGGGTTATGTAGCTATGTACATGGGGGCAGTATAGGGAGCAGGGTAGAAAACAAGTTCAGTTCAGTCTGGAAGGTCTGCATAGGAATATGATTGGTGTCTCTACTTATCCTTCCCTCTGGGTACACAATCCAGTTCAGATATGGTGTACCATGCTGGGCTTCAAGATCTTTTGCCATGTCTTTGAGAGACTCCCAGTTCCACTGACTTTGTCTCATGTGAATGACTCTATTCAGCCCATCTCAGGAGGCTTTTCTGGGTTTCCCCAATCTGAATGAGCTAAATAGTTTTATATTATTTCCTCAGTATATTGAAAAAGAAAAAAACAAACAGGGCAGTAACAAGGGCAAGGCAAGAGGGGCTGTTTCCTAGGGTGCCAAAATTTAGAGGGCACTGATAAAACACCTGTATTTGAAAAGGTAGAAATACTGAAATTAACACCCAGTTTTCAGGAATAATTGCTTAAATAGGAAGTGATCAGATGACATACTTCCCCCTAATCAATCAATCAATCAATCAATCATCAATCAATCAATTAATAAACATTTAGTACGTTCCTTCTATAGGCTAGGAACTAGTAATGCGATAAATACAACAAATTACAATATAAAATAAATGTACAATAAAGTACAAATAAAATACAAAAAAATACAAAAATAGTACTACAAAGAGAGAAATAAAATAGTCATTGCCCTTAAGGGATAGGATTATTAGATCATAGATCTAGAGCTGGGAGGGACCTTACACATGTTCTGGACCATAGGAGGAAAGTGATGCCTGGAGGGGTGGCATAACTTACCAATGCCACATAGGTAGTAAAAAGTGGGTGGGCTAGGATCTGAATGGAGGTCATGAATATAAGTTCAGCAATCTTTCCAATGGATCATGCTGCTTTCATTCTATTGATGGCAAGTAAGTAATTATATAAATTATACACAAGTTAAATTGAAGGCAGTGGAGAAGGAGGGATGTACTAGCATCTGGAGGATCAGGGAGGGCTTCATGGAGAAGGTGACTTTTGAGATGCTCTCTGGTGGCCACCAATGGCTGTTTTGTCACCTAGCCAGGCAGGCAGGTCACTAAAATATTTACGTAACCAATTATCTCAGGGATGACTGGAGATTTCCATCAACCAAGGGAGATTTTATTTGAAGCCATTTGCCTTGATTCTGCCCTGATCCTTTTACTGAGAGAGTCCAGAATAGTTTGACAGCTTCAACTTTTCAAATTAAATTTTTAATATCTTTTGGCATCTTGTTTTTGATTTCAGCTCAGCACAGGCTGTTTTCTTAGAGTCACACAAACACCAGAAATGAGCTTTTGTTATGTAGATGCAGCTGAGCTGGAGCTTTTCCAACATTCCCCCATTCCTTCTTTCCCCTTTCTTTCTTGGAACAAGAATGTTCCTTATGGGTGATTTTTGTCAGAGTTCTCACCTTGCTTTGTAGGACTGTGTATTTGCAATATGGCACAGTAGAAAAGCATTGGCTTTCGAGTGGAAAATCCTGGATTCAAATCCAGGATCTGTTGTTTAGTGTCAGTACCATCTTGAACAGGCGACTTGGCTTTTCTGAGACTTAAGTTACCCAGCTTTAAAATGAAGACACCTATCTAGATGGCCTACCAGTTTCCATCGAAACATTTCGAGGGTCTCCGAATCTTGATTTTTAGGCCTGATGGTGCTTAGCAAGGTCTCAGGGCTTAGGGTGATTCCTAGAAGTTATACATCTGATCATTGTCTTTCTCCTCACCAATCTGGATTATATGAAAACGAAGCTCAAGGACACCCCTGAAGGGGGACAATGAGACCCCAAAGAGAAGTCAGATCAGGATGGAAATAGGGAAGAGCCAGCTCCATGGGAGAGGGGAGACGGAATCATAAAAACTCAGAGCTAGTTGGTGGCCATCTGCTCAAACTCATACCTGAATTAGAGCGCACTGACTATGGGCCATTTTGTTTTTTAGTACCCACTGGTTGGAAGATATTGCCATTTGGGGGGTCAATTCCAGTGGGAGAGGGTTGGAAAGAGATAGGAAACAACACATAGGAATTGAGTGATTTTCCCACCCCAAGGAGAGAGTTTCCGTGTCCTCTTTTGTTTAATACAAGAATTAAGTTAGGCTCTTATGACCCTCTTGGACCACTGATATTTTTCCCTAGCATTTAATGCCTGATTTAAGGGTAACATCATTTAATTCACTCCACTAAAGCACACACACACAAATCCTTCCATTTTCTAAGTGAATCTTAAAGGAGGAATGGTTTTATTTTGAGCTCGTCCCTCTGTGATCAGAGATTATTCCGAAAGGCTCCATAGCTTACTTTAATTGGGTAATTGGGATGTTTCCAGATGAAATTCAACTTGTATTTTTGAAATGCTTTGAAGTTGGGGTTGCCATGGTGCCCGGAGCCCTCTCTCCCTCCCACTAAACATTAATAATGGACTTCTGTTTATTTGGAGTTTCAGGTTACCCCACCCAACATCCTGGGGAAAGGAAGGTGTGAACGTGAGTGTGCTGGTGCGGGGGTTGGTGTCATTGAAGAGGAGACTGGTCTTGGCTGCCATGAAGGCCCCAGACTCAACTGACCAGAAGTTCAGTCAGCACTGATGGGGCTCATCATTGAAGAGGAGACTGGTCTTGGCCACTGTGAAGTCCCCAGACTCAACTGACCAGAAGTTCAGCCAGCACTGATGGGGGCTCATCATTGAAGAGGAGACTGGTCTTGGCTGCCCTGAAGACCCCACGCTCAACTCACCAGAAGTTCAGCCAGCACTGATGGGGGCTCATCATTGAAGAGGAGACTGATCTTGGCCGCTGTGAAGTCCCCAGACTCAACTGACCAGAAGTTCAGCCAGCACTGATGGGGGCTCATCATTGAAGAGGAGACTGGTCTTGGCTGCCCTGAAGACCCCACGCTCAACTGACCAGAAGTTCAGCCAACACTGATGGGGGCTCATGGGCCAGCGGTTTGAATAAGTGCTGATCAAAAGGTGGGCTTCAGCCTGAGGCCAGCTTCCAGGGACCCAAGCTCCAGGGAACCCAGGCTCCATTGGTTTTCTCCATCCAGTCCTTGGAATTAGTGGTACCGTTTGATGACAATCTCATTGATTTCGAGCTAGATGAGATGTCAGAAGTCATTTTGTCCAAACTATATATTTTCCAGTTGAGGAAACCAAGGCCAGGGACAGTTACTTGTCCAAGCACACATTTATGTAGCACTTTCCCAGCAACAAAGTATTTTATATTTGAGCCTCTAAACAACCCAGTGAAGGACAATTATGATGGTAGCCATCTTATAGGAAGAGAAACAGAGAATTTAAGTGACTTGCCTAAGGTCGCACATTTGTTTGAAGTAGGATTTGAACTCAGGCCTTCCTGATTCCCAACTGAATGCTCTCTCACAGATCCCAGCTATCCCCTTGATGGGCCACCCATCTCCTTAGGCTATTAGGCCCAATCTTCTCCTGGTAGTGGGTAAATATGTGTTTGGCAGGGAGAATTTTCCTTGTTTCAAGAAATAACAAGGCCTGTAATTGTTGTTATTATTGCTGGTATCATTAATTCTTACATGAGCTCCCTCTTCCAAATCAGTTTTCAAGAGAATGAGCATTATTTTTCTCCGACATTGTCTGTAAACATTTGGGTACACAACGTTTGTTATAAAATGTGAACCGTCTCCCCCACATGCAATAGATCTGGCTCCATTAAAAGCTTTTCTAGCTCCTCTTTAGTCGTGTCAATATTTACCTTGGACCAGTCTTTATGTCCCTTTGTTTATAAGACTAGAATTCTCCAAGACAAACTGATTATTCCTGGCTTTGGGGTCCGGATTGCAATTTAAACACACTGAATATTAATGGCAAGAGGACGAAGTCGACCAGACCACTTCCTGTGGGCCACTTTCTGATGGATTCAAAATCCTTCTCTGTTCTTATCAGGCTTCCCGTGTGCTTCTAGCCAGAGAGGTTTCCCTGCCCCACTCCCAACCTCCCCTAATATTTTTGCTGGATATTTTTTAAAGGGGGAGAGGCGATATTGAAGATCTTTATTATTATTATTTTTTAAACCTTCACCTTCCATCTTGGAATCAATACTGGGTATTGGTTCCAAGGCAGATGAGTGGTCAGGGCTAGATAATGGGGCTTAAATGACCTGCCCAAGGTCACACAACTGGGAAGTGTCCAAGGTCAGATTTGAACCCAGGACCTCCCATCTTTGGTCGTGACTCTCCATCCACCGAGCCACCCAGCTGCCCCCTGAAGATTTTTAAAACTTCACAGATCCAGAGTCGAGTGAGAGCTGCTGGCCTTGGAGTCAAGAGGTCCTGGGTTCATAATCTGCTGGAGAAATTTACTGCATGGATTATAGCTACATCATGGAACATCTTTGGGTCTTCCTTTCTTTACCTGTAAAATGAGTGGGTGTGGGAAGGAGCTTCAAATAGCACATATGATCATTGATGAAGCTTGAAAGGACCTTAGAGCTTGTCACATCCAGCCCTTGAAGAAGCGAGTCATTACTCCATATTTGTGCCCCTACATAGGCATGGGCACAGACACACACACACACACAAAGACTGAGATTGATCATGAGAAAAGATTTCAGAGATCACCTTGTCCTGTCCCTTCATTTTACAGATGGAGAAACTGAGGCTTAGAAATCTGTTGAGGATTGACTCTCGCTCATGCAGGTACCAAGTGGTAGAGTCAAGATTTGGACCTGGATCCTCTCCGCGCCTCCTCTCTACCCTGCTGGCTCTCACGTTCTCAGGGATCTAGCCTTGCCTCTTTTTGCCTTATTAAGTCCCCCAGTCCCCCCAGGCTTTGGCAAGGCTCCGTTCCATTGTCTCTGGCCTCAGATGCCTTCTGCCATGAGACTTTTTTTCCTCCCTCCAAGTCCTTACCCACATTCTTTCAACATCTTAATTGTTTCATCTCCAGGGGGGAGGGTGCCTCGTGGAATTCCTCCATACTGCTAGACTCCCTCTGCTGGAGTCTTCGGTCCTAAGTTTCTGATCTTTGGATCTACCAGTTAGCTGAGGCAGTGGAAAGAAGGCTAGATTAAAGTCAGAGGATGTGGCTCTGCTACTAATGACCTCCATGATCTTGAGGAAAACCACTCACCCTTTATGGATCACGGTTTTCTCATCTATAAAATGGGAGGAGTTGGACCCGATAATCTTGGAAATCTCTTCTAAATCTCATGATCTTGGGGTGCGTGTGTGTGTGTGTGTGTGTGTGTGTGTGTGTGTGTGTGTGTGTGTGGGCACAGAGCCATGGCTCACTTCCTATAAGGTCTCTTATCCAACAATTCCAAGCACTGGAACCAAGCCAGATGGAGGCAAAAGAGACTCGAGCATCCTAAAAAGTGGTCACCAAAGCACATGTATTTTACTCAGGATCCTTGCCCAGGAATGGGGAGGATTTGCATTCAGCCATTGGCACTGTCCAGCCCAGTTTCCTGGCACCCATTGGCATAAGAACTGGTCAGAAGCCACAGTTCTGCCCTGTTATCATGGGACAAAAGGAGGAAAATTGATCTGTGTCAGGTTACTGACTACAAGACTTGAAGATATCAGAGGGCAGAGATTGTCATTGATGAATTATAAATCTGACAGGTCTGCACATCAGTCTAACAGCTAACTTGGCCAACTTCCTTTTCCCTGGATGTGATATTCTATTTCCTGCCTCGGTGCTTTTGCAAAGGCTGTGCTCCTTGCCTGGAACATCCTCTCTACTTCACTGTGCCTCTTAGAACTTTCCAGGGCCATCTCCTAGGTGGATGAGAACCCTTTCCTGATTGCCCCAATTGGGAATGCTTCCCCTCAGCCTAACAATTTCATATTTATTTTGTATATTGTGATATTTACTGTTTATTGTATTTCTTTTTTACATGTTGTTTCATTCTAGCAGTCCTTGAGAGCTAGGATTGTTTCATGTTTGTTTTCATATCCCCAACAACTATTAGAGTTCTTATTGAATGAATGAATTAATGGTTAGCATTTTAAATTTAAATAAAATTTATTTATTTTAAAAAAATTAAAAAAATTAAATTTAAATAAAAAATACATTATTATATTTTAATCTAAAAGTAGGACTTGCAGGTGGAATCATTCTCATTTTATTATTTTTATTTTTTAAACCCCTACCTTCCATCTTGGAGGAGTCAATACTGTATATTGGCTCCAAGGTAGAAGAGTGGTAAGGTTTAGGCAATGGGGGTTAAGTGACTTGACCAGGGTCACACAGCTGGGAAGTGCCTGAGGCCAGATTTGAACCTAGGACCTTCCTTCTCTAGGTTTGGCTCTCAATCCACTGAGCTACCCAGCTGCCCCCAAATCATTCTAATTTTAAAGATGAGGGAATAGGTTCAGATGGTATCAGTGATTACCCAGGGTTCTGTAGCCTAAAGGTGTCAGAGACAGGGTTCAAAACCGAGTCTCCCTGACTCCAAGTCCACATATTTGTAAAATCAATAAATGAGTGAATAACCATAGCCTCGTAGCCGAGTTAACCAGTCTAGACACACGTGCATGTGAGTGCTTCCCAAATGTTCTTTGGTGGTCATTGTCTGCTCCTTTCCCAAGTAAGGTCTCCGTAGAAGAAAAGCCAAGGTACCATGCTGGGCACCAAAGCATAACCAAAGGACATATCCCTTTACCAAGTTCTGTGAGGGCTTGAGCTTCCCAACTCCAGTCTACCATCCAATCCAATCTAGTCCAACAAGGATCTAAAAAATCATTTTCTATGTGCCAGGTGCTATGCTTTAGAGATAAAGTCAAAAACCCAAACCCAGTCCTGATCCTGCCCTCAAGGTGCTCCCATTATTGAAGGGATACAACATATAACATGAAGAGAAATATAGAACTAATCCATTGATAAAAAGGGAGAGAACACTACCACCAGGGGGATGAAGAAAGGCCCCACGTAGGAGGTGGCATTGATTTGAACCGTGAAGGAAACAGAGTTCTGAGGAGCTGAGGTGAGGTAGGGGGCATTCTGGTCCTCCCGCCATGTGCAGAGGAAGGATGGTGGCATGTCAGTTTCCCAGTGGGCACATCAGTTAACTGCTAAATGAAGCTCCCCATTGAGTTTGTTTATGGCAATCAATCAGATCATCAATTTCTTGCCTGCACTCTAAGAATGGCACTTCTGTTAATAATGGAAGGAGGTGGTAGAAATTCACAGCTGTGGAGTCTGAGAATAGAGGGCATCTCTATTTTTCAACAGTGCCGTCTTAGAAACCCCATCATAAGTAGATCAAATAAATTGGATTACATTTTTTCATAGGAACAATGTTATAATTAGTCTTGCATTTCTGATCAAAGGCTTATTAGCATGACATAAATCATGGCTATGATGAATGATTAGAGAGAGAGTTAGTGTAGCATAGTAGACAGCATGCTGAACTTGGAGTCAAGAAGACCTGAGATCAAATCCTTCTTCTGAAACCAATTAGTCATGTGACGTTGGGCCAATCATCTCTCCAAGCCTTAGTTTTCTCATCTGTAAAATGGAGGGTTAGACGTGATGACCTCTAAGGTCCCTTCCAACTCTATCTCTATGATCCTAGGAATCAAGATCTAGAAATCTCAGTCATCAGCTAAAATACTAATATTTTTCAATACTTGTAAAATGAATGCAAAAGTGCTATATCCACTGATTGTTTGGAGAAGCTAAAAAGACTCTAAAAAGTGGAGATGGCACCTAATATGTCAGTGAATCCATGATTGAACCAGATACGGATATTCCAACCATCGGGATAGACTTTCTCATCCTGTGTGGTCCTCCTCTCTGGCTGCCCATGGATCCATCGTGGATGATGCACCAATGTGAGGCCGCCTGGGTACCTCTAAGCACTTTATACCTTTGAGAGCTGTCTGGGGTGTACAGAGGTTAAGTGACTTCCTCAGCATCTCATAGCCTGAAAATGTGGGAGGGGAGACTCAAATCCAGGTCTTTCTGACTCCAAGATCACTTCTTTCTTCACTGTGTCACATTGTCTCTCCTACACTTTGCTTCTTCATAGTCCATATTTACTTATCTTTGCCAGCAGTTATAACAATGGTCTTTTTGGGTGCAGAGTTTTAAAGCCTGCCCCCCACCCCCTTTTTAAAAAAAAAAAGCCCTCACCTTCCATCTTGGAATCAATATTGTGTATTGGTTCCAAGGCAGAAGAGAGGTAAGGGCTAGGCGATGGGGGTCAAGTGACTTGCCCAGGGTCACCCAGCTGGGAAGTGTCTGAGGCCAGATTTGAATCCAGGACCTCCCGTCTCTAGGCTTGGCTCTCCATCCACTGAGCCACCCAGCTGCCTCTAAAGCCTGCCTTTTTAAAGAACCAGAAAGAGAGAATGAGTTCTAAAGTTACTTGATTGACTTTTTTTTTAAACCTTTACTTTCTGTTTTAGAATACTAAATATCTGTTCTAAGGCAGAAGATCAATAAGAGCTACACAACTGAGATTAAATTACTGGCACAAGATCACACAGTCTGGAAGTGTCAGAGATCACAATTGAACCCAAGTCCTCCCAACTTCAGGCCTGGAGCTCTCTACACTGTACAATCTGCCTGTCCCCTTCATTGCCTTTTGAACTGGACAGAGCCCTGGATTTGACAAGAAGACCTGACTTTAAATTCCTTCTCTGCTCCTTGTCTAACTTTGGGCAAATCAATTCACTTTTCCAAACCTCAGTTTCCTTATTTGTCAAATGAGGGTATTCAATTCAACTGGTTGATCTTGAAGGTCCCTTTTAATTCTAGATCCGAAGTGGTTTCTTTTTGCTTTTTTTTTTTGTGGGAGTGAGTGGAAGAGCTACGCTTGTCTGATTTGCCTGAAGTTGAATGCATTCGGGAGTAGAGTGTCAGCTCCCAGAGGGCAAGGGAGCCCTTCCATCTTTGTTTTTGCCTCTCATCTCCTAGTGCATAAACTCGCTTACCCAGAGTGGATGATTGCTCACTATTTGTGGACTTTACTGAATTGATACTCAAAGCATGCACAGCTAGCAACCTTCCAATGAATAACTTCTGCTTGCAATTGAAAATTCCACGTCCTTCACTCCCTTCTTGCAGCGGCCCTTCACATTCCTTTAATGCTATTTTTCTCCGCTGCAGGTTGGCCTTACCTAATGTACAAAGAAATTGTGCTGTATATTTTCATGTAATTTGATTTTGGAATTCAGCCTGAAACAGGCGAAGCCAGTGAGAAGTAGCTCTTGCTGATACAGCATCAAGGGAGAGGAGGCATGAAAATGCAAGGTTGCGGAAGGCAGACACCGGCTTACATGAAAACTGCAATGAGGCAGAATTGAACCAAACTGGCCATTAACGAGTTGGTTTTTTTTTAATCGAGAGAGGGAGGGATGCAGATTACTTCAATAATGTAGAAGTCCACAAAGCTTGCTCTTGCAGTTTCCTCTATGATAATTCAGTAGATATCTTATTTTCTTATTTCCTGCCTCAGTTTACCCCACTTAATGACCCCTGCCCTCCCATTTCCTAGAATTGTTCCAGTTGATTGTAAACTCCTTGAGGACAGGGTCTCTTTCCTATTGTACTCATCTTCTCAGTATCTGGAATATTTTGGTCCTGACATGATTTGACTGGTGTAGTGAATTCCCAGCACCCAAATTCCCTCTACTATTCAATCAATCAAAAATAATTTGTTGTCCTTGCTCAATCTTATCGTACTCTCTGTGACTATTTGGGGTTTTCATGGCAAAGATACTGGAGTGGTTGACTGCTTCCTTCTCTAGGTCATTTACAGATGAAGAAACTAAAGCAAATAGGGTTAAGTGACTTGCCCAAGGTCATCCAACTAGTAAGTGGCTTAGGCTAGATTTGAACTCAGGAAGATGAGTCTTCCTGACTCTGGCCAGGTGCTCCATTGCACCACCTAGCTGCTCTTAAAAAAAAAAAAAAACTACTAAGGGGGGCAGCTGGGTGGCTCAGTGGATTGAGAGCCAGTCCTAGAGACAGGAGGTTCTAGGTTCAAATCTGGCCTCAGACACTTCCCAGCTGTGTGACCCAATGGGAAAGTCACTTGACCCCCATTGCCTAGCCCTTACCACTCTTCTGCCTTGGAGCCAATACACAGTATTGACTCCAAGACGGAAGGTAAGGGTTTAAAAAAAAAAACAAAACTACTAAATACTTATTATGTTCCAAATGTTCAATGGATATAAGGAAAGATAAACACAGTCTCTGCCCTCAAGGAACTCATATTTGAACCCTATGGAAACAACAGGCAAATAGCTGTGTACTTACTTATTAGCTAGATGCAGAATCAGTGAGAGAGAAGCTTAGTAGGGAAGGCACCGAAGAAGGTCAGATTGGAGTTTGAGGCTTAAAAGAAGGCAGCTGCAGATTGGCTACTATTCTAGGATTTGTAGGTTTAGAGGATTCTGGGAGACATTGAGAAGTGGAGTGACTTGTCCAAAGTCACACAGTCAGCAGGTCTTGGCATTAGGTCTCTCTTGGTTTGAGGTTGGACCTTTTTCTACTCTATCTGATGTCTTTTGACTTTGTACAAAGCAAGTGCTTAATAAAATGCTTCTTGGATTGGAGTGGATGCATAAGCATGTAATCTTGACCTGTTCCAGATCAGACGTTCCGTCAAGGCAGATACTATCTGCCCTAATGACTATCCTAACCCTGTTTGGCCCGAGTGCCTGCTGTATAAAGGTTCAGCTTTGGAGACTCTCATTGGAGACACCCCATTGGAGAATTCTTTAGTGTTGACCCCTTTAGTGAATCCTTCTATGTCGTTTTGTTTAGAATTGAATTGAAGTGGGAAAAGCTGATCGTTTCAAGCTTGTAACTCTTGCTCTTTTGGAGCACTAGGAACTGCATCAATTTGGCAAGTTAATTGAACTTATCCTTTTACTTCCTCTTGGATAGCGGGTCCTCCAGTTGGATTAAAGTCAAAGAAGTGAGTGGCAGATTCCAGGTTGGGCCATACCACTGGAAGCTGTCACACTACCCTGAGAGTTGTCAGACTGCCTGGAATGGCTAGCTACCACTGACCCTTTCACCATTCCATGGAAGACAACTAGCTCCCATATGGTGCAGGTAAGAGCCACGATGAGGATTTGGAAAGTTGAGCTGAGAAGAGCGAAGATCCCTAGTGAATGCCTTTCTCGCCAACGGAATTGGCCAACCTAGCTCTGAGTAAGACTCCTTCCTTGGATCAGAGTTGGTCCTAGAACAAGAGTCCTGTTCTGTGGACCTAGCTCATACAGGTCGCACTCAGTGGTTAGAATTGCACGTCTAGGAGAATGAGAAAACCAGTTGGTGACCAGGAGTTAACAACTATGACAAGAAACCTTCCCGGAAATGTCTGAAAGTCATTAAGGAGTAAATGCAATTTCATTTGAGGAGATTATTTAAAAAATTAAATGTTATTGTGTTTTCATCTTCTAAAGTAAAACAGACTTCCTCATTAGGCATGTCAAAAACTTTCAACATTTCCTCAGAAGCAGCCATCCACCAGGAGGTGGCTGGCAGGTCTTATGAGTTCACAGGAGTCACAGTTGATCATTGTGTTGATCAGAGTTCCCATGTCTTTTACAGTTGTCTTTACGATATTGTCGTGATGATATAAATTGTTCTCCTGGTTCTGCTCATCTGGCTATGCATCAGTTCATACAAATCCAACTATGTTTCTCTGAAACTATCCCTTTCGCCAGAGTGAACACAATAGTCTTCATCATATTTATAAACCATAACTTGCTCAGCCGTTTCCCCATTAAGAAACATTCTTCCCCCCCTTAATTTCCATTTTTTTTTTGCCACTGCAGAAAAAGCCATAACTACTTTTGTTCATATGAGTCCTTCCGTCTTTCTTTGGAATTCTTTGGACTTCTCTCAGAATTCTTTTGAACTTTGGAGGGATAGACCCAGTTATTGGTTTCTCTGGATCAAATGGTAGGCCCAGTTTGATAGTTTTGGGGGCAGAATTCCAAACTGCTTTCCAGAATGGTTGGACCAGTTCCCAACTTCACCAACCATGCATTCATATTTTATTGCATTTTATTTAGATTGTTTTTCTACAGACTCTCCAGCATTTGCCATTTTCCTTTTCGGTTAAGTTTGTTCTAATGGGTGTGAGGTGAAACTGGAGAAATTCATTTAGATCCTCCATATTTTTAAGTGTCTACACTTATTAACGTTATGCTAAGGATCGGCAGAAATAAAGAAAAACTAACGACATTGGTTCCTGCCTTCAGGGAGCTTACATTTTGCTGAAAGAAAGAATGGGTGCAAGGTTAAGTGAGTACAAAATCTATCGAAAGTGAGTGCAAAATAACGTTGGGTGTTTGATATCTGACATTGATAACCATGTCAGAAACGTCCTCCTCTAGAGGGTGGCACCTGAGCTGGGCACTGACCAGGGCTAGAGTATCCAAGACATGAGGAGCAGGAGGGAAAGAGGGGCAACTCTGAGATTTTGCACAAACACAAAGCAAGAATGGAAATGCCGGGCACAGGGAATCTAACGACAACATCTGGAAGGCATGGACTATGTTTGCCTGCATTTAGAGTAGGAAAGTGGAATCCTCCAAGGAAGTTTCAGTGATGCTCCCTGTATGAACAGACTGTAGCTTAGAGGACTGACACATGTCAGAAGGCATTTCCTACATAAAATGAAATTGGGATGGACGAGGGCCGTTCTCTACTTCCCACTGAGACAGGCATTAATCTGTCTGATAAAAACTACATTTCCTATGAAGTGGGTCAAGATTTCCAGTTCCCTTGAGACGCCATGTTGGCAGAGCAGGAATTGTCATAGGATCATAGTTTTAGAGTTTGAAGAGAACTCAGAAGTCATCTTGTTCTTCCCCTTTCGTTTTACAGATGAGGAAACGGAGCCCAAGGGAGGTGATGGACTTGGCCACGATCAAGTAGGAGTAAGTGTTGGACTGAGATTTGAGCCAGATGACGAGAGATGGACTCCTTGTGGCCAAGAGCAGGTGAGCAGAGAGAGTGTCAGCAGAGCTGGGAGGAACTGAGGTAGCCGAACCTGAAGGGAAGACAGATCTAAAGCCCACAGAGGGCTTTAAATGCCATTGATTTATCCCTAATGGCAGGAATGAACCAATGACAATTCTTGGACAAGGGTGACATAATTGGATGTATGCCATAGGAAGAGTAAATTGTCAACTGTGTGGAGGAGGTGGGATAGGAAAGGAGACATGTGGCAAGCATGGAGACCAATTAGAAGATTTCTGCAATAGCCCAGGGGTAAAGCAAGGAGGGCTTGAAATAGAGAAGTGGCCATGTAGGTGAAAAGAAAGAGTGTAATAGTATTAAGAGACAGTGAAAGTAGAATGACAAGAATTAATAACTGATTAGAGATGGGGGATTTGAACACAAAGCCTGGGATACTCATGTCCTATTGCTTCAGACAGAGGAAGCATATTGTGGAAGGGAATGATAGGTGAAGGTAGGATGAATTGTCTGCAATTTGTCTAACATAATGTTCTGTCCTGCTAGCTCTTTAATTGTTTTGCCTCCTTCTCACTGTTATATATATCCAGGTTGCTATGAACTCTACCCAGCCCACCAGTCTCATATTTTGCAGCCGACTTTAATACATCTCCTCCTGGTCATTGCAGAGTCTCAGAAGAACCAAATGATATGGAGTCTTAGTCGAATTAGTAGGTGCCGCCCTTCCTCCTTTCCCTTCCTATATTGATAGCTAGCTGAAAGAGCAGATTACATGAAGATGCTGCAGACCCACTATACAAGAGCAGTGGGTTTGGGGACACCCCATCAGGCATGAGAAGGACCCTGAAAACCACTTGGCTGAATTGGGCCAACGTCTCCGAATCCTGGTTCCATCACTCTTCCTGTGGTATCATATTGCCTCCACTTAGTTTCAGTGTCTTAAATTTCTGGGACACTGGAAAGTGGCCATGAGGAGTTACCCTACTCTTGGCTTTTCTCAAGAAGTGTGGTATGGTGTACCTGGCTAGGATGAAGTCCTTGAGGCAAAGTATTTGTTTCAGTTCCCCTCTTTGCATCTCTATTTCCTCCTCTTTGAGAGGGTTGGACACGATCATCTTTAAGGGAGGCAGTGCAACTCAGTGGAAGAGGTTGGGTTTGGTTTTGAGGATCTTTGAGCATGCACCAAAGAGTGAGATCACGGATGTAGAAGTGGAAGCAGCCCTATGTGTATTCTGGTCCAATCCCTTCATTCAGTAGATGAGCCCCGAGGCCCCAAGATCTTGGGGAACTTGCTCAGGGTATAATCAACCTCAGAGGCAGAATTTGGCTTTAAGTCTCTGACTTCAGAGCCAATAACCTTTCCACTGTTCCACATGCTAGTTCAAATACTGGCTTTGGCACTTACTGCCTTTGTGGCCTTAGATAACTCACTTCCTCATTCTAGAATTCTATTTCCCATCTGTAAAAAGGAGGTGAGGGTGAACTGGAGGGTTTCCAAGGTTCATTCTAGTGCCAATCCTTTGATCCTATGGTCTTTTCCAATTCTAACATTAGCATCATAGATGAGAGCTAAAAAGTCCATTTCATTGATGAAGAAACTAAGGCTCCCAGAGATTAAATGACTTTTCTTTTTTACCATTTTTGACTCTACTTCTTCCAATTCTGTCAAGGTAATGGGACACCTCAGGGATGGAGTAAGAATCTGAACAGAGAAGCCCCTGGGCTTTGGGAGGCTGTTTCATCTTCAGTCTAACATCCCCTTTGTAAACAATGTCAGCTTTAATAAACATCTTTACCTTCAGTCGTGTTGGCTTCAGGATAATAAGACAACCCTCAAATGTGGTGGAGGTAAATTGCTCATTAACAATTCATTTCAGTTGGTTAAAGAGAGTCATTTTAACTTCCTTTAATTGACTCTGCAGCCATAAAGATGCCTCTTTTACATTATGTCCCTTCTCCCCTCCAGGATATTAATCAACCCCCAGGAAAGGCAAAAACAAAAACAACCCCCCCCCCCCAACTCTTCTTAGCCAATAGCGTGGAAGAATTCCAGCCTGAATATAGTCTTCTGCCCCCACAATGGAAATCCTAAATCTTGGCTGGAATCATCCAATAGGTATTTATTTTGGGCCCCACATGACACAGGATCAAGAATTCCACTGGCCACAGAGACAAATTTCTTACATTGGACCCTTGAAAAAATAGGCTTGGGTGACTTGATCGATTTTTCCTTCCTCTCCTTTTTTTTAGCATCTTTTTGTGGCAGGATATGGGTGACAGAAGGTACTGTGGGTGGATTTTTAAACAGATAATCCCTAGTAGAATATAATCTGTCCCTTAGAAGATAGATTATATTTATTCAGCTTGGCCCCAGAGGTCCGAAAAAGGAACAATGGGGGAAAAATTGCAAGAAGGTAAATTTGGGGTTGATGCCAGGAGAAATTTCATTAACAACAACTGGTGCCAGCTACCCTGAAGTGGTGTGGACTGCTTCGGGAAATAAGGCCTCACTGGAGGTCTTTGAAGGAAGTCCAGTGGAACCCTTGTTGGGGACACTTCTGGTTATAGGTTAGACCAAACGAGGTCTCCTTTAACAGTGAAATCCTGTGATTCCTTGGGGACAGGAGATGTGTCATTTCTGCCTGTGTATTCCCAACGTTCGGTGCATAGTAGACCCTTAATAAAGGTTGGACTGAATTGTAGTGTTAATTCCAGTTCTTGCCCTCTGTTAATTATCTCCACTTTTTCTGTACGGTGATGTATGGGTATTCCAGGAGCTCTAGAACCTCTGGTGTGAGGGCTTGTTAAGCCCCTTTTGGGGCTGTTCATTCTTTGGTGTCCACCTTTCACCCAATTCTCACTAGTGGCTCCAAGAAGATGTAGCCTGAACAGTGGCCACATCCCAATATCCATCTTGGCAGATGGGCTAAACCATGCCGAGGGTCACTGACAGGCCTCAAACGCAGTGACTTGGGGAGATGTCTACTCCACGAATAGAAAGACTTGCCTTGGCAGATGAGGATAATTCTTTCCAATGGCCTTGAAGGCAGCTGAAACAGGTGCTGTAGAGCACTTGGAACTTGGTCAGACACTGAAGAAGCCAATACCAGGCCATCAGCAGCCATCCTGACTTCTGTCTCATCACTAGATTTTGATGACTCTGGAAGAGAGAGTGAGGCTGATGACTGAGCAACTCTGGCTCATGTAAATCCATTTCACGAACTAGTCAAGACATCATCCTGTGATGGCAAAGTCCTCTTCAAAAACCATCGACAAACAACAATTTATCCTTTAGGTAGTTTGCCTGATATATATTTGTTTTCTCATTGTCTCCTCCGTTAGACTGTAAGCTCCTTGTGGGACTGTCTTTCACTCCTTTGGTATTCCCAGTTTAGCACAGTGTTTGGCACTTAGTGGGTGCTTAATAAAGTTGATCCATTGGAAATTTTGACTGTGCTCAAGAAGCTCTGTTTCCCCTACCTCCTCGGTGGTTGCGATTTAATGGTTTAAAAGGAAAGGCTTCAGATGTAGGACCTAGACCCAAGCAGCCTAGGAACAGATTGGGAGGGATGGAAGGAGTCTTGAACTTCTCGGCTTTCTTCTGGATTGCCTTCTCCAAGCCTGACTCAGTGAGTATGTTTATCTAAGTTGATTTTTCCCATTCTTTATCTTAAATTTTTAAATCTACCTATTTGTCAAGAGTTATAAAATCGATTTGTGTTGGATGTTTTTTCTCTAATTCATTTCTTCTGCTGTCCAGCTACACCAATCAGCCATCTTTGAAATGGAAGATCTTTCCTGACAATAACCATGTTGGAAGTTTTTGATATATTGAAATTACAAATTGAGCCTGATTCTTACCTCATTACTTTACCTTTCCTTAAAATTCCCTCCAATTAAATGGAAGCCAAAGAAAACGGACATTTCTAAATAAATGTCTGGGGCTGTTTAATTGGGGAAAAGAATGGATGGATGGGAAAAAGGGATCCTCCTTCTTCTGGTAGTGAGCACAATAGGCTGGTCAGAAGACCTGGTTTCAAATCTTGATTCTGTGTAAGCTTGGGCAAACCACTTTAATCTCTTTTCCTTTCTGGGACTTGGTCTTCTTATCTACAAAATAGAAGGCTGTAAGGGATGCTCTCTAAAGTTGTGTGCTAGCCCGGAGTCAAATGAAACAATGTGTTTCTTGCATGGATCCAATGGATGGATGGCTCAAAGAAGACAGTGTTAGGACTAGAGTCCAGAAGATGAGTTCAAATTCAGCTTCAGATACTTCCTAGTTGTGTGACCTTGGGAAAATCCCTTAATGTTTCTCTGACTTGGTTTCTTCATTTGTAAAATGTGGGACTCAATGGCCCTTAAGATCCTTTCAGGCTCCAATTCTTTGATACTACTATAGTCCTGCTACATTTGTGTCACTCTAGAGGGCTCCCTGTATGTACACATATAGTAATGACCCTATAATAGCTAGCATTTAAATAAAGACTTAGGTTTACTTTGCATGTGTTGTCTCATTTGATTTAACAACCATGGGAGGTAGGGTACTATTATTAGTCTCATCTTATAGTTGAGGAAAGAGACAGAGAACCACTAAGTGCCTTGCCTAGTGTCACACTGCTAGTATGTGTCTGAGGCAGAATTCAAACTCAGATCTTCCTGACTCCAAATTCATTGCATCCTAGCCACCTGTAGAAGAGTTGGTTTGGAACCTGAACAAGGGGCATGAAGGGAGACGAGAATGCATCCTGGCCTCTTCCAGGACCATTGCTAGAGATCACGAGCAGCCAAAGGCTTCTGGGTACTCCTCCTTCATAGCTTCCCTGTTAGTACCACTGTGAGGATTGGGACAAAGGGGATTGGCCATTGATCCAGGAAGAATCTGCTCAATAGAAGCCTTTTGGAGCTCTCTTTCCATCTGCCAGGCATGGACTGATTTCAAGACTCTCCTTACTTTGGACTTTCCGTGAGAGTAGGGAAGCAAGTCAGCAACCAGAAGAGTTCAGAAGAGGAACAAGGGTGGCTACCACTTCCTCTTGGCGCAGTCACCGATGATTTCCTGAAGCAGAGGGGAGAAAAAGGATCAGAACATCTGTAGGAAAGATGGGTCCATCGAAGCAAGCAGAGCAGAGACAAAACCCAGAGTCGATACTCTTTTTGCTGTCTCATGGACCTTCTCATTGGATGTCTTCAAGCAAATGCCAGATAGCCACCAGGTAGGAAAGTGGATTTCTTTTGGGGTGGTAGTGGTAGTGGACGTGGTCGTGGTAATGGGCTAGGTTTGATGGCTACTGAGATTCTTTCAGACTGCAGATTCTGTGAAAGATCAGTGTGCCTTCTAGAGCCTGGGAATGAATAGTACCTGGATTTGCCCTTTCCCTTCTCCCACTCTTGATGACAGGATTAAAAACATTTGTCGCATTTTTCAAAACTACCGTCTCCCAATTAAGTTCGGAAAATACTGTGAGTTGGTTGTACCTGTCTTCACGTTCCACTGAAGTGGGAGAATAGTGCAAATAACCTCCCAGGGGCATGTTTTCTTTCAGGCAAAGGAAGTGAGTATGCAATTTCATAAATGAATAACGTGCTGTACTAACATTTATTATTACATTTGTTAACCCCTTTTTAATTTCTTCCATCTTAGAATCAATGCTGTGTATTGGTTCCAAGGCAGAAGAGTGGTAAGGGCTAGGCAATGGGGGTGAAGTGACTTGCCCAGGTTCACACAGCTAGGAAGTATCTGGGGCCAGATTTGAACCCAGGACCTCCCATCTCTAGGCCTGGCTCTCAATCCACTGTTGCCCCAACTTGTTTTAATTTTGATGGATTGGAGGAAGGTTGTAGAAGAGGAAATGAATCTGGTTCACCGTGTACCATTTAAGGCACATTTTGGACAGAAGAAAGAGAGAGAAGATTCTGTGAAGGACAACCTTTGAGAAGAAATAATCCATATTTAGTTGTCAGAAAGGAGAGAATTGAAAAAAGAAGTCCCTTTTTCTCCTGCTGGTGGAAAACAGTTCAAGTTATTTCTCAATGTCATTTAATTCATTTTCAGATGCTATACATTATGCATTGAGACTGCACAAGATGAACCAGAGAACTCCTTGGGTATCAAAATACTTCAATAAAGGAAATGCGCTCTTTAGCACATCTGGCGTCTTGATTCTTTAATGAGATCGCTTTATACTTGAGTTAAGTAACCTGTTTGGAGTGGAGTGTAGCAGAAATTGCCAGGTCTGCAGCTAGAGGACCTGGGTTTGAATCACAGCTCTGAAACTCACTAGCTGTATGATCTTAGGCTAGTCACATCCTTTCTGAGACTTGAGTTCTCTTCTGTAAAATGATGGAACTTGTTTATTTGGCTTCTGAGATACTTTTGGATCTACATCTAGATATGTTATTCTATGATCCCAAGTCACATAATTTCCCTGGCCTCAGTTTACTCACCTGTAAAATGAGGAGGATGGAATAAATAACCTGTACAGTCTCCTTTTGCTCTAAACTTGGGATCTCATGATCTCATGATTTTGTATAAGAAGACCCAGGTGGGGGAGTTCCTAGGTGGTTCAGTGGATTGGAAGCCAGGCCCAGAGATGGTAGGTCCTGGGTTCAAATCTTGATTCAGACACTTCCCAGCTGTGTGACCCTGGTGAAGTCACTTAATCCCTATTGCCTATCCCTTGCTACTCTTCTGCTTTGGAACCAACACACAGTATTGATTCTAAGATGGAAGGTAAGGTAAGGTGGTGTTGCAGGAGATGGTCTGTATTTGTTGTCTCAAAATGATAGAAGGCTATAGATGGGAAAAGTCTGGAGTCATACTGTTCTCATTCAATCATTACGAACCTCATGGCTGAGAACTCTGTTAGCCCAAGTGAGGAAGCAAATTCCCAAGCTTTAAGAGGAGGCACTTAAATGCCAGTGAAACCAAATGAATGAGCAAAGCCTTTATCACTTTGTACAAAAACTCTATGCTAATCCGAGGGATCCAACTAGGAAAGTGAGGTGTTTCCTGCCCGCAAGGAGCTTCCCTTCTATTGGGGAAGAGAACTGAAGTGAAATCAACAAGTGATCAAGAGCCATAGGACTCAACAGAGTGTTGGATCTGGAAGTAGAAGGGCTCTTAGTGGGCATCACACCCAACTCCCTTATTTTCCAGATGAGGAAACTGAAGTGTAGACAAAGGAAATGGTTTGCTTTAAGTCACACAGGTAGCAAAGAAGAGGCCTGGAATCTACGCCAGGTCTTTGGAATCCCTTTCTAGCATGTATTCAACTCCATAATATTATTGCCTCTTTCCACAATAGTTATTCAAAGGAATTACTCCAGGTTCTGACTGTGAAACACCACTCAGCAGTATGTGGTCTGTGGCTGATGTTCCACATGCCAAAACATCTGGTTGAAAAAAATTCAACTGGTTGTCCAGATGTTTTCATCTGGCTCATGCCAGTCCTCTGTAGACTAAACATCTGGTGGGTTGGCTAGGATGCTTCTTCCTTTTCATCTTCTATTTTTCATTCATTGGGTAGAGACAAGAGGAATGGATTATTGTTCATTTCTCTTATGTAACAGCTCAGAAATCATGCCTATCTGGGGAAATATCCTTTGGTCTTGCCTGGGCATGGTACAGGTAGAATGAAAAAAAATGATGATAACTCATATTTTGCCAGTGTTTGACAGTTTATGGAAACCTTTCTATGGAGCAGCCCAATGAGGTAGACATTACATGGACAAACCCCATTTTAGAGATGAGGAAAATGAGTCTTATGGATAGGAAGTCATTTGCCTTTATTCATTATGAGTTAGTAAATGGCCGCCCAACAAGTTTTAATGGAAAGAGCCTTGTGTTTAGAGGCAGAGGGCTCAGATTTGAACCTCAATTCTGCTATATATTCCATGTGTGACCTCAGGCCTCAGTTTCCCCATTCATAAAATGAAATGGTTAGAACTGGATAACCTCGAAGTCCCCTTCCATTTCTAAATCCAAAGATCCTGATTCACTAAATTCAGCATCTTCATCAGTATTTGTCACTTCAAATTTTCCAACCTCATATTAGACATCTACTATGTGCCCATGGCATGAGATAGAAAGAGCAAGAGCAAGAAGAGTTCCCATGACTTATATTCTATGGGGTGAATAGCAGGCCCACATAATAGAGACTAATAATTTTTCTAGGCAGGGCACGAAGGACTCTTATGGGAAGTGGCATTTGAAGTGAACTTGAAGGGAGTTAGGGGTCTCAAGAATTAGCTACTGGGCCTGGGGTCAAGGAAAACTTGAGTTCAAATCCAGCCTCCAGCACTTAGAAGCTCTATGACTTGGGGCAAACCTCTCTCAGGCTCAGATTCCTCATCTATAAAATGGGGAAAATAATAGCTCCTACCTGATAGGGTGGTTGTGAGGAGCAAAAGAAACGAAGCAACATAGATGCAGTGCTTTACAAATCTTAAAAGATTATATATTTGCTAGCAGAGAGGCAGAGGGGAGGATGAAGAGCATTCCAGGCATGGGGGAAGAGTCTGGACAAAGACACGGATGTGGGAAATGGAACACTGAGTGTGGGGGAATAGCAGATGAACTTCAAAATGAATGTCTGAAGAGGAGTCAGGTGTAATCAAACTAACTATGGAGCCACCATTACTGTTATCAGCCATGGAAGACCATCTAAGCTTCTCCATTATTCAATTCTTTTCAAGTGTTGAAAAGTCCTGAGTGTGGCCGCTGGTTGCCTGGCCAACCACAAAGCTGAGTCCCAGCCCCCACATTCCTCAGGGTTGGGGTTCATTCGGCGATTCATGCTTTATGAGGGTGAATTCAGCGTAATATCACTATCGAGGTGTCTACATCCCCAACAACTGTGTTGCATTAACTTTATGGTGTGGTTGGATGTCTGAATCATGGCGGCTGGGATGGGAATTTGTAGATATGGAGCTCCTGAAGGCTGGCTGCTTCCTCCTTCCCCCTCCTTCCCCTCAACTGTAATTTGAGGCTAGGCTGGCGTGTGTATGCCTGAGGTGAACATGACCCCAAGCAGAACAGGATCTGGAGACTCAAGTGTGTATTGGGGGAGGGAGGAAGGAGAAAAGGAAGTAACAATAACAAAGATAAAAACAACTGTTACAGTAATAGCTGACCTTGGGAGAGTGCTGTAAGATTTATAAAGATGAATGTATCAGCCAATAGAATTTCCAAATAATCTGCAAATGTAAAGAGGACAAGTTAGAAGCCTTTCCGAAGAGATCAGGAGTGAAACAAGGATGCCTGTTATCACCAATGGTATTCGATATTGTATTAGAAATGCCAGCAATAGCCATAAGAGGAGAAAAAGGAATCAGAACGGGCAAAGAGGTAATAAAACCATCTCTTTTCACAGAGGATATGATGGTATATATGGAAAATCTGGAAATTCAACTAAAAAAATTAGCTGAAACTATCAATGATTTTGGCAAAGTAGCAGGACATAAAACAAACCAATAGAAATCATCACACTTTCTATATATTTTATATATTCTATGTATTTTGTATATTACCAACAATATAATTATATACCAACAATATAAGTATATACCAGTATACCAATAATATAATTACAATATAATTATACATATTACCAACAAAAGCCTGCAAGAAGAGATAGTAAGAGATAATTTATTTAAAATAACCATAGATAGAATAGAATGCCTAGGAGTATACCTGCCAAAATAAATCCAGGAACTACATTAACATAAATTATGAAACCCTTTTTATGCAAATAAAATCAGATTTAAATAATTGAAAAATATTAATTCATTATGGGTGGGCAGAGCCAATATAATTAAAATGATGATCCTACCCAATCTACTTATTCAGTGACATCCCAATTAAATTACCAGAAAATTATTTTATTGAACTAGAAAAAATAATAAAATTCATTTGGAAGAACAAAAAGTCAAGAATATCAAAGGAATTAATGAAAAAAATAAAGAAAGGAGGTATAGCAGAACCAAATAATCTGGTAACAGCTAAGAAATAGAAAAGTAGATACCCAACAAACAATAGTAAAAGATTATAGCAGCTATGTGTTTAACAAATGTAAAGATTCAAGTTTTTTGGGGACATAGCTAGGTGACTCAGTGGTTTGAGAGCCAGGCCTAAAAATGGGAGGTCCAGAGTTCAAATCTGATCTCAGACAGTTCCTAGTTGCATGACCCTGGGCAAGTCACTTAACCCTCATTGCCTAGCCCTTAACACTTTTCTGCCTTGGAACCAACACACAGTATTGATGCTAAAGTGGAAGGTAAGGGTTGAAAAAAAAAGATTCAAGCTTTTGGGATAATTAAATTGTTGGGGAAACTGGAAAGTAGTCTGACAGAAACTTGGTATAGACAAATATCTTACACCATTTACCAAGATATTATAAAATATATATATACATGACCTAGACATGAAGGGTGATATTATAGACAAATTAAAAGAATAGGGCATACAATATCTGTCAGACATATGGATAGGGGAAGAATTTAAACATAAACAAGAGATAGAAAGCATTGTGAGATGTAAAATTTATAATTTTGATTACATTAAAGTAAAAAAAAAAGATTTTGTAAAGGTAAAATGAATGTAGCCACAATTAGAAGAAAAGCATACAATTGGGAAAAATTTTATAAACAGTTTCTTGGATAGAGATTTTATATCTAAAATATATAGATAATTTTGTCAAATTTATAAGAATATGGGCCATCCCCCAACTGATAAATGGTTAAAGGATATGAAAAGAGAGTTTTTGGATGAAAAAAATCAAAGCCAAATATAATTACATGAAAAAATGCTCTAAATCATTATTGAATAGAGAAATACAACCCAAAACAACTCTGAGCCCACCTACCAGATTGGCTAAAATGATAAAAAGCTGAAATGACAAATGTTGGCGAGGATGTGGAAAAATGGGGAAACCAATACATTGTTGTTGGAATTGCAAACTATTCCAACTATTTTGGAGATCAATCAGGAATTATGCTCAAAACATTACCATTCTGTTTATATATACCCTTTGACCTTATAATTCCACTGTCAGGTCCATTTCCTAAGGTGATCAGGGAAAAAGAAAAAATTGCTATATATCCTGAAAATATTCATAGCAGTTCTCTTTGGGTGGCAAAGAACTAGAACCTGGGGGATGCTCATCAAATGGGGAATGGCTAAAAAAGTTGTGGCATATGGTTGTGATGGAATAGTACTATGCTGTGAGAAATGACCAGCAGGTTAATCTTAAACAAACAATAAAAAAAAAACAAAGAAAAACAAAAAATGGAAAGATCTACATGAAATTATGAAGACTGAAATGAGCAGAACCAAGAGAATGTTAAATACCTCAATAGAAATATTGTTCGAAAAGTGACTTGTGTATATCCATCTCCAGAGATAGAACTGAGAAATAGAAACAAGCAAGAAATAGTTTTATATATACACGTATATCTTTTGGTCAAATGATGCCTTCTTTAGTGTGGGTGGGGAGGGGAGGGATGTACCTGAAGCTTTTAATGTAACAAAGAAATTAATTAATTCATTAAAAAAGACATATGAAGTGATGCAAAACAAAGTGAGCAGAATTAGGATAATGTTGTACACAGTGACACAATAATGAATGATGATCATTTATGAATGACTTAACTATTATCAGCAATGCAAGGATCCAAGACAACTCCAAGTGTTTCATGATTAAAAAAGCTATCCATCCATCACAGAAGGAACTGATGGAGTCTGAATGCAGACTGAAGCATACCATTCTTCATTTTATTTCCTTCATGAATTTTTTCTTGTATAAGAGATATGTGCCTTTTACAACATGATGAACATGGAATTATGTATTGGCTGATAGCACATGCATAACCTCGATCATATTGGCCGCTCCTTGGGGAGAGGGGAGTGGAGGGAGGGAGAGAGAGAACTTGGATCTCCAAATGTCAGAAAACGATTATTAAAAATTGTATCAGCATGTAACCTGGAAAAACAAAATTAAAAAAATTAAAAAACCAAACCAAACCATTCCTCCTCCTCAGTCTTCTTACTTTGGATCCTGACTCTCTTTAGTCTTCTCACTCTGGAAATTTCTCCCCTCCTTCCCTGACTTTGGCTTTCTTTTATGGGTTGTCATCCCTATAGATGGGGATTTAAGCTCCTGGAGGGCAGTAATTGTCATTCTTTCTGCTTGTATTCGTATTGCCAGGGCTCAGCACAATCCAAGGAACATAGTAGGTGCTTTATAAAAGCTTGCTGACTTGGCTTGTTTCTGCATACTCTGATTCTATGACATTTTGATTTTCTAAGCTGGATCAGCGGTGTTTATGGATATTGACCAACGTGGACTCATGGCTATATTTATTGTTGACATCAATCATCCAATATCTGTGCTCACAACAAAGTACATCTACGAAAGAGTCTCTTTCTCTTTCCCCTACTGTGCTGGTTTTGAATGGACTTGGGATTTTGTAAGTATAAGGAGGTCCGTGGAAGGGGGCCATTTCTTTCTCCATCTGCCATGTTCTCTCTCCAAATGTACTTATTGAAAATAAAGACTGGGGGCAGCTGGGAGGCTCAGTGGATGGAGAGCCAGGTCTAGAGATGGGAGGTCCTGGGTTCAAATTTGACTTCAGACACTTCCTAGTTATGTGACCCTGATCAAGTCACTTAACCCCCATTGCCTAGCCCTCACCACTCTTCTGCCTTGGAACCAATATATAGTATTAATTCTAAGACAGAAGGTAAGGGTTTAAAAAAAAGAAAAGAAAGACTAAATTTGAGTTAAAATTCTCAAATAGAGAACAACTATTGTTTACGTCTCTGTTGTCAATTATAATAATTTTTTTTTTACTTGAGGTCTCTCTTTTTAAACACTGACAAAACTAGGAGAGAATGGCCCTGGGAATCGCTTACTCTCATTTTCTGCAAGGGGTGCATCTTTGTCAGTATAGCCAGAGAGGTCAGGATGGCTTTGGGGCTTCAGGTAAGCCCTGGCTGTCTTTATTAGAAAGCTGTAAGCAGGTCCCTAATGAATGAATTTGTAAATATAAACATGTGTAGGTCTATATGTATATAATATCTGATTTGGGCAGCGAGGTAGTGCAGTGGATAGAGAACTGAGTCTGGAGTCAGGAAAACTCATCTTCTTGGGTTCAAATCCAGCTTCGGACACTTACTAGGTACAATACCCTGGGCATACCATTTAGCCCCACTTGCCTCAGTTTCCTCATCTGTAAAATGAGCTGGAGAAGGAAATGACAAACCAATCTGATATCTTTATAAAGAAAATTCCAAATGGGGTCACAAAGAGTCAGACATCACTGAAAAATGACTCAACGAGAACATCTCATGTGGGGGGTTTTGCATTTAAGTACGACCCACTGTTAGGTTTTTTTAGGAGCTGGAATAGTAGATAGTATATTGGAACCAGTGGATCAATGACCAAAGTTTGACCATTACTCGCTATATGACTATGAGCAAGTCACTTAACCTTCTTCATCTTCCCTTATCTGTTAAAATAGAGCTATTGTAGAGCTTCAGATCTTCCAATTTAGAAAATAGACATTAATGCCAGCTTCAGACAGGGATGACAGCATCACAGATTTTGAGCCAGAAGGGAGTGTGGAAGCCACTGGCTATAGAGCATTTTCTGAACTTCTCTGAGCCTCAGTTTCCTCACTGTAAAATGGGTACGGTGATGCTTGCAGCCCCTGCCCCACCGAGCTGTTACCAGGATTCAATGAGATCACGTCTATCAGGGGCTCAGAAAACTTGAGAGGGCCATATACCTGCCAGCTCTTATTATCAAAATCCGGGATTCTAATTGGAAAATAAATCTGGCACCACTTACGGGAAGGCAACCACTCTGAGTTATATTTCTTGAGTAGGTCTGGATGTCATAGTCTTGGATCCAGTTGGGGGAGCTAAGGACAAGTCATGTTCCTTCATTCCAAATGTCTTGGCTATAACAAGTTCAATCCAAGTTCTTGCTTTATCCTAATCCATCAAGTTGAATAAAGATTTCAAAGGGACCCACAAACTTAATGAAAAATAATAGCATTCACTATTCCGGCAGATAAGATAAGATAAGAGGAGAGACATCACCTGCTTCCTTCCAGATGCCTGGGAAGGGGATCAAATGGAGGTACTAGAATGGCAGGTGCCCTTATTCCTTGCTCCGAAGATGTTCATTCTTTGTCTAGTTTTCACGAAGACCATTTATATCCTTTCTGTAATCTAATAGGGCAAGAACAGAGGGTTTTTAAGATTCATTTGAGGTTGAGCTGGATTGTTGTTCTGCCCATTTTTACTGTTCGTGCCTCTTTTTTTTTAACCCTCACCTTCTGTCTTAGAATCAATCCTGTGTATTCATTCCAAGGTAGAAGAGTGGCAAGAGAGGGGTCAAGTGACTCGCCCAGGGTCACACAGCTAGAAAGTGTCTGAGGCCAGCTTTGAACCTAGAACATCTGGTCTCTAGGCTTGGCGCTCAATCCACTGAGCCACCAAACTGCCCCCTAACTGTTTGTGTCTTGAATGGTGCCATGGAATGAATACTAGGCTTGGTGCCAGAGATCTTGACTTGTTTGACCATTGAACAAACCATTTCCCTTCTGACCACCTCAGTGTCAATATCTCTAAAAAGGGAGATTGGATCAGATGACTTCTTAGGCTATTTCCAGATCTTGATTGACCAGAGGGAGACAGGAAAACAGACGGCTAGTCCCAAGCTGCTGTGACTTTCTTGCATGTTTTCTCTGCACTTTGGGATTTCTTTGCCGAGGTGAATTTCCTGGTATGGAAAACTCTTCCACCAACATGAATTAATTGCTTTTCGAGAGTGGCCTCATTTGCTGAGAAGTTGGGAATTGCTCAGGGTCAAGAAAGCAATCAAATGTCAAAGGCAGGAATTGAACCCAGGTCTTTGTGACTCTAAGACCTACCCTTTATCCATTACTCTGATGCTCATAGCCCTATCTGGACAACCTTTAATGATTCCCCCCTCCCTTGATGTGCCGTGCGAGTGCTATTCACTTGGGGAACACTTAGCAGAGCCCTAGAGGAGCTCCCTCCATTGTTACAGTTTGATAGTCGACGTTGCTCCCCCCAAAGATTCCGTCTTTCTTTAGGGTTAGTTGTTAGGCCTTGTTAAGCTGCAGAATGTTCGGTGCTTGTGGAAATCAATTACACCTTTTTCAATTACTCCCTTCTCTTGCGGAAGCGGCATGTTTATAGAAAGATGCAAATTCCTCGTCCGGGAGATTGATTCTGGTGAGGAACTGGGGGAACGATGGAGAGAGCCAGAGCACAAGATGGAAGGCAATTTGCTCTTTAAAATTAAATTTGTTCATCATTTCCACTTCCTATCGAAGAGCACTTTCCCAAGTCTGTAGAACAGCTATATTCTCTTTTCTGAGTTCGTTAGATATTTGTATCTCTTTCTAATACAATTCAGCTCCACTGAGTGAGTGCCTACCTACTGTGTGCTAAGCACTGGCAGATGGTTTTTGCTTGTGATGATTTTTTTCTCTACAAAATATATTAAAAAATAAACAATTGGGTATAAATACATAACAATTTTTGTTGTTATTCAATTGTGGCTGATGCTTTGTGACCCCATTTGGGGTTTCCTTGGTAAAGATATTGGAATGGTTTGTCATTTCCTTTTCCAGCTCATTTTACAGGTGAGAAAACTGAGGCAAAAATTGCCCAGGGTCATGGAGCTAGGAAATGTTTTGAGGTCAGATTTGAACTTAGGACCTTCCATCTCTAGGCCTGACTCTCATTCTATTGAACCACCTAGCTGCCCCCTTCCCATTCAGTTTCAAATCCAATGCATCTCATCCCCTCTTTTCCAACTTAGAAACTGATTTCTGTAGGCTCTCTCAAGTCTGTTTGTTTGGACTGATCTCAGTTTAGTGAGAGCTCTGGGTTGAGGTGAATTCCCTCCATTAATGCAAATGGACACCATCTGGGTAATATCTGGCCTTAAGAGAGTTGCCTGGGGACAGTTGTCCAGTTTCACTCACCTGATAGACATTGGAGGTGGGTCTTGAACTCAGGACTCTAAATTTTACTCTGTCTACTACTGTGCTGTCCATCTTGGGCATCTTTACATTTGTGGGTTATATGGCGACCATGAATGGGCCCTGCCTTTTCATCCTCAGCAAATCGATGTTTGAAGATGGAATGGTTTATTATCCAATGAAAGATCAATTTCTCCATAGTTCTTGAAAAATTAAGTTGTTGGGAGGGGGAATCAATAAGAGATCCTATCACTATGGAGTTTAAGGAAACATCTTGAGCTGCACTCTGCATTCTTGAAATGTTCAGAGAGCATGGAAGTGCTCTACCAAGATGACCAAATGGTTTCAACCAAAGGTATCAGGAACATGAGGAACAGGCTCTATTTTGGCAGGACCCCCCAGCAATCACTACAAGCTGGAAGGACACACAGAAGCACATCTTCCAGGGCCATTAGGCACAAAGTCACAGAATGGAAGAATATCAGAGTTAGAAGGTCATCTAGTCCCATCTACAACCAAAGAAGGGTACTCTAGGGAATCATCAATGTGAGGTTTCCTTTCAGCTGACACAACTGACATTTCCAGCCTTTATTAGAAGACCTCTCACAAAGAGGGAGGGATCCATTCCTCCCCAAGTGACCTATTTCACTTGGAGACAGTTTTGATTATTTTATTTCATTATTTACTTTTTAAAAATGCTCACCTTCCATCTTGGAATCAATATTGTGCATTGCTTCTAAGGCAGAAGAGTAGTAAGGGCTAGGCAATGGGGGTTAAATGATTTGCCCAGGGTCACATAGCTGGGAAGTGCCTGAGACCAGATTTGAACCCAGGACCTCTCATATCTGGGCCTGGCTCTCAATCCCCTGAGTTACCCAGCTTCCCCCAGATTTTATTATTTTAATAACCCTTACTATCTGTCTTGAGTTTATACTAAGAATAAATGTTAAGACAGAAGAGTGGTAAGGGCTAGGCAATTTGGGTTAAATTCCTTGCCCAGGGTCACACAGCTAGCTGAGGCCACATTTGAACTCAGGTCCTCCCAACTTGATCCATTGTGATACCTAATGGTCTTATTTTTATTTAATGTTAATGTGGTTGTGTGGAGGAGAATTCTGTCCTATGCCTAGGTTAGTTGATGACGTCAGAGAAAGGCGGAAGAGTTGTTAATGTGTTATATAAAATGCAAAGAAGTGTTAATGCCTGTCACTTCTTTTTACTAGTTATGAAGTTTTCCCGGATGTAATTAGAAGGGCGGATTGCTATAGACCAGTTGAATATTGGACACTTCCCTGGTGGCCTTTAAAATGCTAAACTTGCCAATTCTGGAGACAGTTGTAGAAGGAAGCACCTTTGTGGAGTTCGACCACTGCCCCCGTGATGGCAAGAGGAGGGAATTTTTCCTTCTCTGCCATAATGCCTTGCTGTGGTGTCTTATAGTGGTGCTAATTTCCTTATAGAAGACATCTTATGGGGGGAGGTAGTGGGAGACAGAGAGAGAAAGTGAGATATTACGATACACATAGAGAGAAAGAGAGACACACAGAGACAGAGGTAGTGATAGGAAGAGAAGAATGTGGTTTCAAAGAGCATGACTTCCAGCGGTAGAGAAGAAAGTCAATGAATAAGAAGACATCTGCACTCTATAGTAATTCCAAAGGCATGAATTTCAATGGCCCCATGAACTCTTTATGTGTATGCCTCTCCACTGATGAATTCTCTACATGAGCCTGCTCTTCCCATAAACACTGTGTATATTGGTAAGAGATTATATTTGAGGTTTATGTGGCGCCATTTTGGAAGTGATATTGTGAGTTTGCCATCTTAGTAAATGCCTTTGTGTTGAGCTAATTGTGTCTGTTGGCTGATTATTAAATGTAAGTGTATCAGTGAGGGCTCATAAACTATCATTTTAGGGGCATTGACTCCTAAAGTATCTTTGTACCTAAGAGTGGTCACCTCAACGGGGACGCATCCTTCTGCGTTATTGCAAATTGGTGGGGAAACACTTGTGGAGAGCTTCATTAGGAAGTTTTTTCCGACACTGAGCTTTTTGCAACAACCACCTATGGCATATTGTCCTGCTCTTGGCAGCAAGTCAAGTAAGTCAAATAATTCCTATGCTACCTGACAGCCCTTCAATTATTTGAAGACAGGTGTCATGTCACCCCTAAAGTGAAGGGGTTAGACTTGACTTTTCTGGTACTTTTCCATTTTGACAGTTTGGAATTGTTGATATTGTTTTTTTTTCTTCATAAAACTAGAACTCTTTTATTTTGAATATTTTTAACTGAAATCTTTCTTTTTTCAATTTAATTTAAATTGTATTTTTTCCAATTACATGTAAACACACATTTTTAACAGTTGTTTTTTTTTAATTTGAGTTCCAAATTCTCTCTCTCCCTTCTTCCATCATGTCATTTGCAAAGAGTGGTGGTTTTCTTTCTTCATTGCCTATTTTTACTCCTCCAATTTCTTTTTCTCATCTTATTGCAATGGTTGGCATTTCTAGAATAATATTGAATGATAGAGGTGATAATGGGTGTCCTTACTTCACCCCTGATCTTATTGGAAAGGCTTCTAGCTTATCTCCAATACAGATAATGCCTGATGATGGTTTTAGATAGATACTACTCATCATTTTAAGGAAAGATCCATTCATACCTTTGCTTTTCAATGTGTTTTAATAGGAATAAGTGTTGTATTTTGCCAAAAGCTTTTTCTGCATCTATTGAGATAATCTTGAATTTTGTTAGTTTTGTTATTGATATGGTCAATTAAAAAGTTTTCTTTCTTTTTTTTTTTTAACCCTTACCTTCTGTCTTGGAGTCAATACTGTGTATTGGCTCCAAGGCAGAAGAGTGGTAAGGGCTAGGCAATGGGGGTCAAGTGACTTGCCCAGGGTCACACAACTGGGTAGTGTCTGAGGTCAGATTTGAACCTAGGACCTCCCGTCTCTAGGCCTGGCTCTTGATCCACTGAGCTACCCAGCTGTCCCCCATTCTAAAGATTTTAAAGCAAATGCTTGCTGAGAAATGGCTGGTCCCCTATAGTACCTGTGTCTTATCTCCCCAATGGATCTACAAGTCCTTTGAGGGAGGTGACTATGTTTAATGCTTTTGCTGTTTCCTCCCAGGGCAAAGAGCATGCCCTACCTGGATGTTTCTGGGGAAAATCTTTTGTAGACATAGGACAAGGAGGTCTTATCATTTATTGTGGAATGTCAGCACTGGAGTCCCTTAGAAGTCATCTGGTCCAATGCCTTTATTTTACAGATGAAAAAACTAAAGTAGCTTATTCTTGAGGTCATATGTCTAGTAAATAGTTCACGGAGAACTTGAACCCAGGTTTCCCAAATATTTCCATTTGACTTTAAAGTGTTGCTATTTTTTAAGAAGTACCTTCATGATGGTGATGATGATGTAGGCTTATGAGCATGACTGAAAAGGACAGTTATTGATAGTTACCAATTACACCTTCAGTCCCCAAGGAAGGACAAGGTCACACAGTCCACCCATGGGCCATCTCTGGACTTTTGAAAATATTGTTCCATTTGTCTTTTGCCCTCCCATTGAGAGACGTGCACATTTAAGTCAGGAAAACTTACATGTCTGGATCTATAGTATTCTCATATGCATCATCTTGCTTTTTGGAAAAGGCAATCATCTGATAAGTTATGCCCATTAAATCCTCACTCTAAGCCATCTACAGCCCTAATATGCAGGTTCCAGCTCATCCTTGTTGTTGTGGTCGCCATTGTTTTTGATGAAGATGGCTCAGGTGAGGCTCTCACTATAAACACACAAGGTTCTCCAACAAGGCCAGAACAATCAGTGAGTGTAGGAAGCACATCAATTCAGTTGCTAGGGAGGTCATGAGGTAAAGATCCCTCCTATGATTTTAGATGTTGAAGTTGCAGTTTAGTAGATGTACCAGAAGAAAGCATGAATGATTCAGCATAGAATCCAGCAGAGAGAATGAATAGCAATGAAGTCCAGCTCTTCTGAGGAAGCAACTGACTGTTTAGTGACACCCCTAGAAGGCAGACTGGGCTCTGGGTGGCAGAGCAAATATCAGTGGTGAAGGTGTTTCCGTGTGAGGTCAGCTTAGAAGAATGGACTTTCTTGGCTATGTTCCCAAGCTAAGTCTAGCCCTGAGACATGTTCCCTCTTAAAACTTGGAGTGTGGTAAGTGGAAGTGCCGATGGAGACGGGAGGCAGGGAAGGGAATCTTTTTGCCTTTTTTTTTTTATTGAGCTATCTAATTATAGTTCTTTTACTCTGAACTAATATATTCAGACTAGTCACTGGAAAGTCAAATCCTGAAGTGGAAGCTTAAATCCACTGGCCTCATAATGAGAAGGCAGGACTCATGGGAAAAGACCCTGATGTTGGGAAAGATTGAAGACAAAAGGAGAAGAGGACAGCAGGGGCTGAGATGGACAGAGTGTCATGGAAACAATGAATGTGAATTTGGACTGCCTTTAGGGGACAGTGAATAGAAGGGCTTGGCTTGCTATGGTCCATGGAGTGACAAAGAGTTGGACATGACTGAACCACAACCGCAATAATATATCATCTGTTTGGCTGGTAAAAGGAACATATCAATGGGGGCTTCAGAGATCCGCTTTTAGTAGCTCCTGTCCCACAATGAGCCTCACCTGGAGGGAGGTAGGGCCTGGCACTCTATTTGCAACAACATCAATGCTTTTCCTTTTAAGTACTACCCAGAGGTTGGTATTATTTGAACCAGAAAGTTGCTGCTGCTGAAGCCGGGGCCCCCTTCTGGCTATCTTTCCAGTTCCCTGGAATAAATAGAGTCAAGGCTATCTTAAGAGAAACCCAGAGACAAAGAGCCCAATTAGGAAAGAATCTAATCTGTAAAACCAGGGGCTAATCAGCTTGCCAGAGGACTCTTTTTTCCTCGAAAATTCCATTTTAATTAAACTATTTTAAATTATGTTCGACATTTCAATTATTCCATGGCACTAATGGTTAATTTTCACAGCTCCACAAAGCAGAATTTGTATTTAAGACTTCTCTCATCTCTATTGAGGTTGGCCTTCAATAACCACTTACGTATTGCTTCCTCTTATGTGTATACATTTCTCTATATATAGGTCATGTATTCTCTGGAGAGGGTAACAAGATTAGAAATAACAAACACAGTGCAGAAGGCATTAGACTGCGCAGAAATGCATTATATAATTTCAGGAAATGGGCTTCATACATGTAAGGTCTAAACAAGACAACTCAGTGGCTCAGAATGGGGGAAGAGTTCACGAAGAGTTGGTGGTCCGGTTTCAGTGATGGGTTCAAAATTCATTGAAGAAGTCAATAGAGAGAAAATTATTTTTGTTTTCTATCTTTTTTTTTAGTTTTAAAAAAAAGTTTCTGCTCTGGATTGTCAAAAACATACCCTCCAATATTTATATTTGACATAATTTCCTGCAATCTCCTATATAAAGGTTTCTACTTTAGCCGCCCACGTGAACCAGGAGAGCGACCAATTGGGACTAATGCTCACAACAATAATAAAATAAAAGGGACAAGGGCAAGAGTTTTCCATTAAACAAAGAGCATGGGCTGCTCTCAAGATGGTCTTTTTTCTGGGCTTTTGATGCTTTCTCTGAAGTTTAGCTGGCTCCCAGACCTGGGCATCCTCAGGCTTGTTTTAGTTTCTCGATTCGTACGTTGAAGGTCTCTTCCTGCAACTGTAGCTTCTCGTTTATCTCCGTCTGTGAAGACAATCAGAGAAAAATGGGGTGATGATGGAGCTATCACTGCCTGCACATTGTCTCTGTGGCCAGGACATGCTCTAGCGCCGAAAGACAGACATTAGCGCAGGCACACCTTCCTGTTTTGCAGACATTACGGTGTTTCAGCCTGGAGTGATGTGATAAAGCTTTATCATCGTTCTATGCCCGGTCCTGATGTAGAGTGTGTTTGCTAGCAACAGGAAGTGGCATTTGGACGGCCATTTTTCATATCACCTTCGGTTGGGAGATAGGATAATTTATCTATGTTTTCAGACGGACTTTACCAATAAACACCCAATCAGGATAACTGCACCAGCCTTTATTAATGTGACCCCTTCATCCCACCCCGCCGCCCCAATAGCACTGGATTATTATTATTGGGGAAGTTTTTGGTGGTGCTTGTTTTCAAGGCAATGCTTTTTTCATCTGGATCCCAGAAAGTCAGGGCTACCTGGGAATGGGCTGTGCCAATAAGTCTAGGGATTTCCTTGTAATGGTCACAATTAAGAATATTCCTTCTCTGCTGGGGCTCTGGGAATTCTGCCACTTTTCTGTACATGATTAGTTAGGGAACGATGAGTGAATGCCAACAGGTTTTAGTGGATGGCTAGATGGCTGGGTTTGTGGTTGCTTCTGGCTCCTGGTGGTGGCGAGGTGAGTACACACATCCCCCAAACACTTCTACCTCTGGAGCATCCTGAAAAACACTTTTTTATTAGTAGAAATATATAATTGTGGCCACACCAGTCTTGGTCTGGGGGAAGAGATGAGAAGGCACAACTTCCTCCTTTCTTTGAAGAGGGGAGGAACTATGGGTAAAGCATTTTGCCCACATTGTGAGAAGCATTCTGCAGGATGTTTTTGCTTAACTATTATTAATTGATACAGGGGATGATGCATTGGGTATGTGTGTGTGGGGAAATATCAGGTGGTTTGTCTGTGATATAAAACCAAAAAGTACCAACAAAGCAAATTTCAAAATGCATTATTTATCCCAAACCATAAAAACCATTTGTTGCATATTTATTATTAATAATAAATAATGTGGTCAAAATAGGTAAATCTGTGTAGAGAGGCAAGCCTGAACCAATGTGGTGCACCAACATGGCTCCCTCAGAACAGCGCATAGGTTTCCCTCCATCTTCAAATAGAAAATAAAATAAAACCGTCAATGACCTGAGAAATGCTTTTAAAACTTGGTATGTTAATATCTGGCAGGTCGCTTGGGCTTTCCAGAGTCACTGATGTCTTGTAAGACTTTTATTGGGTCAATTTCAACGGGAGGAATGCTCGTGTCAGATATTGGATTCGCTTTTATAAGTTTGGCAGAATCCTTTGGGTTTCTCGTCCCATCACATTCCAGTTTGCCCCCAAGACAAGATTTCAAGTTTTGTTCATGATTAGATGAGATATGGATAGCTTTATTTGAATCTCATGAAATTTTGTTTTTGTCTTTGAACCATTCCTACTTCCTACTTTCCGTGTTTTGTTTTGTTTTTAATTTTTTTTGATAGGGATTAAGAGAGGGGAGAAGGGACATGAGTTCAGGGGAAGAGATGTGAAATGTAGAAGAATCGACAAGTAGCCCGTCAAAGGAAAATAACCCACCTGCCCTCCCATGGAACAATGACTTTTCTTTCTCAGAGACTCCCAACACTGGTGGCCAACTGAGATGCTCAGGGCACTTACTACCTTTTGAGATATTTATATTGTAATTTACTTGGGATGTAGTTAAAGGAATTGGGGGTGAACCCGTAATGAACTAATGAATGCAAAGTGTTTAGCTAACTTAATGTACTGTATAAACACTGGATATTTTGTAATTATTGTTTTTATTTAAAGTAACTTCAGTTTGAAAGAGTAATATATCTCGATGACTTATATGGACCCTTAGAGCAGTTACTGTGAAATTGACCCTCCAAAGGGCTTCCCCATCCCAATTCCGGCTATGATCGATTTCCCTCTTCACATTTAATTAACTTCTTCCAGTTTACCCCACAATCTCATATCCCTTCCACTAATGAAAATCCTATTGTCCCAAACCCTATTTCAATCAGTTTGCTAATGCTCCCACGTCACCTGGGAGAGGATGCATTTCTTACTCAGCGTTATTTTGGAGGAACACAGCTGTGAATAAGGATGTTATCTGCCTTGGAGAAGAGGCTATGAAGTTGCCTAGAACACTGTTGTGTGTGCTTACAAGACTCCATGGCAATGTGCTTTTTTAGAGAGGTAATATTTCTAGTCTCTGGGACGAGCTTATCATAGGATTAGAAATGTAGAACTGGAAGGGACTTCTAGGACTGTCTAGCCCTCATTTTATAGACAAGGAAACTGATGACTAGATAGTTTGGTTAAGTGGACTTGCCCAAGGTCACACAGAGAGGAAGTGGCAGAGTTGGGTTTGGAACCAGGGTCCTCTGGCCCCATATCAAAGTGAGAAGGGAAGAGAAGGGAAGGGAAGAAAAGGAAAGGGAAGGGAAGGGAAGGGAAGGGAAAGGAAGGGAAGGGAAGGGAAGGGAAAGGAAGGGAAGGGAAGGGAAGGGAAGGGAAAGGAAGGGAAGGGAAGGGAAGGGAAGGAAAGGGAAGGGAAGGGAAGGAAAGGGAAGGGAAGGGAAGGGAAGGGAAGGGAAGGGAAGGGAAGGGAAGGAAAGGGAAGGGAAGGGAAGGAAAGGGAAGGGAAGGGAAGGGAAGGGAAGGGAAGGGAAGGGAAGGGAAGGGAAGGGAAGGGAAGGGAAGGGAAGGGAAGGGAAGGAAAGGGAAGGGAAGGGAAGGGAAGGGAAAGGGAAAGGAAGGGGGAAAAGTGAAGGGAAGGAACTGATTTATAAAGGAAGCATATTGAGAAAGATAGAAGAGCTGGAACTAGAATCTGTGAATCCTGGGTCTAATTTAACTACTTTTGAGGCTATGGGTGGTAAGTTATCAAGTTCTTCTCCTGAGTCAAAACCAGGACTTTTGATGCCTGGGTAAGTTTTAGGAAATGCTTCTATGACACACTTAAAGAATAAGATGGCGCAGGACTCATGACAAGTGCCCTCAAATCAATATTTTTAAAACCAATTCATTTGGAGTGGGAGGTGGGAGGGACACCAAGAATCCAAAGCACAGGCCAGTGTGTTGTGAAGGAGGCAAGGGTTTGGAGAACTCTTCTGGGATGTGGCTGAGGAGAAGCCATCATGATTTGGTAGCTTCTCATTTTCAGTTTTCTTCCTAAGTATGCATTTTTTCTACTGACATTTTTGAAGGAGTGCAAGGATGAGGGCGGATTGTGCCCTGAGACAAAGACCCAGTCACCCCACCCAAGTTATGGCTCTATTCCTCTTGAAGTTATTCCGAGTGAATATTTCACTAATAGGTAATACAAAGACATCTAGGTCAGAGTGTAGATATTGTACAAGTGAAGAGAGTTATGAAAATTGAAGTCAGAGGATGTGAGTTCAATTCTTCACTCTATCATCTCCAACCTTATGACTGTAGGCAAACTTTTTAAAAATCTGTTTCCTAATAACAGGGACCATCACTTTCTAAGAACTACGCCACAAGCAGCATGACTGGGCTTTGTTTTAGAGGCTCTTCTTATTTTAGGAAGAGAAAGAGAAAGCTTTGTCTTACATAACTGAGAAACCTGCAGCATTTCTTTCCCAGGGACTGTGGGTGAGTGAAGGTGCTAATGACATTGGGATTTATTTCTTAGCCTAGAAATGAGAATAGAGCTGAAAAGACCCATGGTCTTCAAATTACTGGCTTCCCTTAAGCTTTTCAAGTTTGCCTGGGCCAACAGTCAAAATGCATACAAGATTAGAGAATCATTATTAATATTGTCTCAGAAATGGAATTTCCTTTTAAATGTGAGCTAAAAAAGGTTTTCTCTATTAAGTGTGGCTTTTATTATGCATCCTGGAGCCAAAAATAATTCCTGTGGGAAGGATCATCTAAAATTAAAGTGCAAGTCAATGAGAAAATAATTTAATTTGCTTAAAAAAAAGATTTACACTAAATTTTCAAGACTTCACCGATTGTATAAAGTAAGGTATGCCAATAATTAATTCTAAGGGCTTTGAAAAAGGACACTTTAAAGAATATTGCCAGTGGTGATTGCTGGGAGAACCATTCAGACATAAGGGTAAATAATACTGCCAATGCTACCAGTAACAATAAGTTTTTCCTGAGTGCTCTTTTTCTTTGAGATCTATAAATATCCTCTATAGAATAAGATGGGACTAGTTTCCATTGGTCCCCCAGGAGGTGGATTAATGTGTTCAAGAAGTATCCTGTGCTGACCACTGACACGTGGCTCCTGCTTGGTAGAGTTATTTGATATTAAGATGATCAGAAGATTTTTTAAAACTTTTAATTATCTTCCATCTTAGAATCAGTACGATATATTGGTTCTAAGGCAGAAGAGTAGTAAGGAATAGGCAAGGCAGTTAAAGTGACTTGCCCAAGACCACACAGCTAGGAAATGTCTTAGGCCACATTTGAACCCAGGACCTCCCCTCGTCAGGCCTTGTTCTTTATCTACTGAGTCACCTGGCTGCCTCCTGGAAGATGGGTTTTAGGAGGAAGAAATAGCATCCATCTGAAGCAACCAAGGAGATTTCAGTAGGCAGACTGGAATGACCCATCTTGGAACTCAACCAAAACATAAGAGTAAATATTGAAAAAATGCCATGCCATGAGAGAATCCAAACTCCAAAGTTATTTGGGAATGAATCTGGGGGGCTTAGGGGATTTGTGGAGAGAGTTTAGGAAGGGGAATGGTGAACTCATTTGCAGTGATTGAATCAAGGGATTCCCTCTTGGGGTCTTCATTTCTCCTGCTTTTAACTGGATTGCATGCTAGTTGCCTCCTAGTTCCATAGAAATTTGCAACTAACAAGAAGATGAAGGCAGAGGGAACCTGTGGACCATGATATCTCAGCATCATAGATTTCAAGCTTGAAGGGACTTCATAGGCCATCTAGCCCAATTCCTTATTTTAAAGATGAGGAAACTGAGGCCCAGGGAGGTTAAGACTTGCTCAAGAACACATAGTAAAGGTCTAACAAAAGATTGGAACCCTGGCCTTCCAGGTTTGGAGTCCCATTTCCTTTATCGCTGCTGTCCCTGGAGGTGTTTGTTATGTCAATAGCTCATTCAATCTTCTTTTTACTGTTCTCATTTTATATTTAATGGAGTGCAGAAAGAAATACTCTAAGGACGATCTGTTAGTCTGCTTCCATGTTTAATGTTCAGTGTACTTTGTAAAGATGGGAAAATGGCGCCCTTTGGTTGTTGAGTAAAGTACTGAGATGTAAGCTCATACTATTATTATTATGATTACCATCATTATCTGGAAGTTGGCAGTTTGCTTGGTCATACTCAGTGCCCAGGACATATAGAAATTAGTCTGTTCCCCCCAAAGATCATCTTCGTTCACCTCTAGTCCCACTCCTTACTCAGCTTAATTATCTTTGACCCATTGACTAGATGGCGCAGCCAAGGGATGTTGGCTTTGGGCCAAAGAGGCGACAACATCTAAGAGCTGAACAAGAGCCCTCATTTTCCTCTGTGGCTCAGTGTGGCAAAGGTATCGGGCTCCTCTCTTGTCACCAAAGGACCACTAAAGATGTCTGGCTAACTCCTGGTAGTGCAGCCTTGGCAGATGTGTGTTTTCATTTTGGGGGGCCTCACAAACAATTCCATTAATGTCTAGGATCAGCCCTGGTGATAATTCCAGAGGATTGAGAGGAGCCTCCAGGGGCCAGGGTTATACATAAACTATATTTAGAAGAAATGTTATCAAATCTAAAGAGGAGATACGTTCTGAACCCCTGGCTTCATGCAGCTGCCCTCTGCCCTCCAACCTAGTAACTGCTTATTACATTCATCAGATGGCTCACAATAAAGGGCTTTGTATAAAAACATGTTCTTCCACTATTTCTGGTAAACACTAAACACCCCTTATTAAGCTGAGGACTTTGGCTCCTTCTGCTGGCACGGAATCACTGCCTGCTCGTGTAAATAGTGCAATAACATCTGATGATTGAATAAGTCACAAAGAGAGCTTATGCCAGGCTGATCTCCGACTTGTCCCAAATTAGTTGTTTGTTCAGGGTGCCTTTTACATACCGGCTCTCGTGTTCTGATGATTAACTAAGGCTCCCCCTGCAATGCATTCATGTCTTTTCTGCATGCACCATTTAGTAGGACCAGCTTCTAGGAGAATCTTGAATGTGGTCAAAGTAGCCAATGGAGTGAATCTGTAGCCTTCAAGGCTACAGATTGCTACAAAGCCCGGTGGGAGAGGCGTTCCATAAGATGAAGTGAGGCCACTTGTCACTTGGGAAAGTGGGGGAAATATGAGAAGCTGTAACTGTGCGGATGAATCTGCAGCAGAGGTAACGTGAGCGCCTGCCTGCCTCCTTGTTGCTTTGAATTCTTCTTCTGAGATCCTCCTGATAATGGAGAATGAGAAGGAAACCAACTTTCTGGGAACGAGTGGGTGTCTCGTGACAAACACAGCCTGAGTTTCATCTGGCTTCTTTGGCATTCAGTATTTTTTTGGAATGACCCTGGGAGTGTGGGGAGCTCCTGATGAAGAAAGCTACTTCTACCAGGTCAGCCTTTTAAATGCCATTTACAGTCTTGGACTTGACTGCAGACACTGAGAAATGAAAAGACTTGACCTTGGCCATTCATGTCTTCTGGTCTCCAAATTTGGCTCTCTTGCCATTAAAACAAGCTACCTTTTTTAGATCTTTGGATAACACTTAAATTATACTACGTGGCTCATCAGTGTAATGGGAAAAGGGACAAGGACCTTGCTGTGTTATGTGTTTTAGAGCCTCAACTGTAAATAAGTCATACCACACTTGGAACTATTAGGGAATCTATTTTTGTGATCTTTCTGAGTCTTAGATGACTAATCGCAGAGCTATGTAGAGCTGTGGGTCTGAATTCCACGGCCATCCTGGCCGCAATTGTCGGTAGGGTTAATACTCATTCAGGCTGAAGCTGGTCAATTGATAAATAGAAATGCATGCACTGCCCCGGCTAAGTACCTGAATGCTGCTTATGACTTCATCCGTGATCTGGCCCAACATCGTCTTGACCTCTTCGATGGTGAAATTGCTCAATGGATCCACTTCTGTGCTTTCACTTTCTGCCTGGGATTCTTCTGAGGCGTCTTGTTCCATTTCCTAGGACATGCAAAGTAAATAGCACTGAGACAAGCCTTGTTGGAACTCTCCAGGACACACAGGCAACTCCAATGTAATTTTTGGTACATTTCTGCAAGAAATCATGCCAACCAATTCACTAGATTCTGTGAAGATAAAGACGGAGGCAAAGAGAGTACAGATATCTTAAAGGGATAGAATAGGAATGGAGATTGAATCACTGACAAACCGATCCTGTGGGGCTCCCTGCTGTCCAATCTATGCTGGTCCCAGTCCCAATGACATCTATCATTACAGCATGGAGAACTTAGAGGTGAGAGTGACTTGTGAAGATAGCTTATTCAACCTTCTCCATTTTCATTTTCATGGAAGAGACAACCAAGTCTGTGGAATGACTCCTTTCTCTCTCTCTCTCTCTCTCTCTCTCTCTCTCTCTCTCTCTCTCTCTCTCTCTCTCTCTCTCTCTCTCTCTCAATGTGTTTTTCTCTGCCTCTGTCTCTGACTGTCTATCTAACAATATCAGTGGTCAGATTGTTCCTCTGGTGTTTACACTGCTATATCCTCTCCTTCTCTGCTTGCCTTCTATGCTGCTCCCATTTTCAGCCACCTCTAAAGGTTTTCCCCCAACTGGCAGAATTTCTAGTCTGTTTAGTCCCTATAATCAGTCCTCTATTGATCATAGTTGGTTCTTACCCCCCAATTTCCCATCCCACCTTTGGACTTGCTCATCTCATGACTGGAATGCTGTCCCTTTTGAACTTCCAAATCTTCCCTCCAGACTCAGTGTATGCTTCATTTTCTACGAGACGGTTTTCCTAGTCCCTCCCCACAAAAGTCACTTCCCCTCTCAGATGACCTTCCCCATAAATCTTGTTGTATATGGTTATTTGCATGTTGTCTTCTCAATTAGAATGTGAGCTCCTTGAGGTCAGAGAGCTGGTTTATGCCTTTCTTTGTATCTTCAGTGCCTAGCAGAATGGCTGGTATATAGGAAGTGCACAATACATTTTCCTTTGCTAATTTGTACCCCATTCTAAAGAAGGCTGAGGATAGGTGAGTGTCAGATAACAAAAAGAACTTAAAAGGTTTACCTCAAATTTGAGATCTGGTTTTGCTGATGGCACTATGAATGCTGAATATATCTCACATTCTATGCCTTCTTCAAGAGGACATGGGTATTGGATCTCTGTTGACTTGACAAGTTCAACCACTTTCTGTAAGAAGAAAAGGAGGCATCATGAGACAGTCTTTGATAATGGACCTCAGTGTCCCCAGGATATCAGAATTTCTTGTCTATCATTCTTTCAATCCCACTTCTTTTGGAAAATCTTTCCTAATGACTCTCTTCTTTTTCTAGTTCCATTTACATGCACTATTTGTGCTCCTCAAAGGAATTTGGCCTGATTATCCACACAAGAAAGACCAAGTGGATGAATAAGGTCTAATGCCTGAATTTTGAGATGCATTTGGATAGTTGCCTTAAGGAGCTCCTCCATCAATATGGGACATTGGGCTTTGAGTTGAACAGGAGGGAAAGAGTAGGATGGACTATTTTTAGGAAATTCAGAGCTCCTAATGGACCTTAAGTTTACCTAGAAACAAAAGTCCATCTTAAATAAATGAAATTTAAATTAAATTAAAAACATTAAATATGTTACTACTCTCCTGGATACTATGTCCACCTTTGTCAATGGCAAGCAACTTTATGCTATATTCCAGACTTCCTTATTTGCTTAATGTTCTTTATGGACTAGCCTCCTCTTCCCTGCAGTTGTTGGCTCCTCATGGGCAGAGATCGGGTTTCAGACTCCTAGAGCTCCTACAGGGTTTACTTAGCACTAAGTTAGACAGAATTCAGGAGCTGGTTAACAATGTCCTAAATCAAAGTCTGTGTTATGGGTTGAGTGATCCTGCCAAGCAGGCATTGACTTTTCCCCTTGGAGCTCACACCAGGCTTGGATTTGCACTCTCTAATATACTCATCATTTAATACTGTGCATTATGGCTGTCTTCACCGGAATTTTATCTTCCTATAAGCTCCCTTTGTGTCTAAGAGGTTTCTGTCTCCCTCAGCATTGCTCGTGGTGTTCTGAGTACAGCAAGTGCTTAAAAATACTGTTGAAAAAAATGAATTCTAGATATTGAACTAAATTCGATTGAACTTGTCTTCATGAAGCAGCCACTACGATGGGCATTGTGCTAAGTCTTGGGGCTACAAAAACAGAACCCAAACAGCCCCTGCATTCGGGGACTTTAATTTTCTGGACAGAAATGAATGCGGGTGTTATCAATTGAGAGCGATGTTCTTTCAGGGTGTGTCTAAAGGGAGGCAGATTATATATGGCGCCCAATCGCTTTTTTGGTACACTTTATACTAGGCACAAACTATACATTGAAACTGCACAATAATGGCTGACATAATAGCTGGTCTTTATAACACACTTTAAGATTGCCAAAGCATTTAGAAACATTCTCTCATCTGATCCTCACAACAACCCGGGGAGGTAGGTGCTAGGATGAACCCCATTTTACAGATGAAGAGACTCAGGCAAGAAGACTTGCCCAGGAACACACAGCGAATAAGTGTCTGAGGACAAATTGGAACTCCGGTCTTCCAGGTGGCATCTCTGTCACTGTAGCCGCTGTGCCACCCAGATGCCAAAGAGCCCTTGAAGGTTCACTGAGCTCTCCATTCATGAACTCACTTTCTTGTCACAACAGCTCAGGATAGGAAAGGCTCCAAGTCTTGCTGTTCCCATTCTCTGGATGAGGCAACTGGAGCTGAGAGAAGCAGATGACTGGTTGGTGCTCCCATAGCTAGCCAGGGGCCAAATCCTGATCTTACTGGGTTTACGTGCATTTATGGCTTCATTCAACATATGCTACAGTGTTGTAGATCATCCACAGAAGACCCAGAGCTCAACAGAGATGATTCCAGCTCCTGATATTCATCTCCATGAATACGTGTATTTGTTGTGTATATACACTCACGTACACATACTACATATAATTATATGTAAATATATATATATTACTTATAATATGTATATACGGTGTATTTGCAATATAAAATACATATGATATGGGTATACTATTTATATGAAATATACATATGTTATATTTAATAATTATATATAAAATGCTTATATAATGCTAATATGTAACATTTATGTACTATGTATATGACAGAATATATAATTGATATAATATATAATCAGTATCTAGAAAATATTTATATATAATTATAAGCATATATGTAATATGCAATTCATATACATACATGTAATGTATGTATATAAATAATATGTAATACATATATGTATATAAATATTATATAATACATATACTATTATACATATAATATGTGTATAAATACTATGTAATATATAATATATAGTAATTATATATAAGAGCTTATATATAATTACTATATATGATATTTATGTACTGAATATGTATACATATTTATGTACACAGTATACAATATACATATTAGATATAATTATGTATAAAATAGAATCATTACACAGATAATTATAATATAATATTTAAATACTGTATATTATAGGAATGTGTATATTATACAACATATTCATATGTTTAATTATTACATATAATATACATACCACATGTGTATATATGTTGATATACATAATATATAATATACGCATAATAATTACACAGAAAATATTTATATTTAATACTTATATAAATATTTATATACCATATGTCTTTATAGATCCATATATACAATAAATAATATATAATGCTATATATAAAATAATTATATATAATATGCATGTGTGTGTAGAAGGTCACACAGGTAGTGATAGAGCTGAGATGATTAATAATGATAACAACAGCTGGCCCTGATATAGGGCTAATTTAAGGCTTGCAAAGTACTTGACTTCTCATCTAATTTGACTCTCACAACAATCCTGCCAGGAAGATGCTATTATTTTCACCATTTTATAGCTGAGGAAACTGAGGCAAATAGAGGCAAAATGGTTCGCGCAGAGTCATAGAGGGAGTAAGTGTCTGAGGCAGGATTTGAATTCTGACTCTAAGACTACCTCTCTGATCCTAAATCATTTAGGTTCCAAGTGTGATAACTCTAAGTTAAGTACTCTTTCCTTGGAAAATGGAGGCTTAGAGAGATTGACTTGTCCAAGATCACAAGTTCACTTCTTAGATGAGATTAGAACTCCAGGGAAATGAGCTTTTCTGTATACCACAGGATATCAGTATATATCTATATATCTATATATCTATATCTATATCTATATCTATATCTATATCTATATCTATCATCCTAGAGACAACAGAAATGACAAATAAAAAGGAAATAATTCCTTTAGTCCTTACCGTTCTTCTACCTTGGAACTAATGTACAGTATTGATTCCAAGATGGAAAGTAAGGGTTTTTAATATATATATATTTGAATTGTATCATTGATTCTATCATATGAGGGCAGGAGACAAAATAAGGTCTGAACGTTTTATAAAAAATATTTTAAATGATTATCTTATTGATTTTTTTTTTAGTCAGTCAGTTAGCATTTTTTAAGTGCCAAGCATTGATTAAAGAAAAATACTCCTGGTCATATGATTGCCCCAAACTTTCCTTGTAATTAAGAAATCCAGTTTAGCAAAGCCTTGCCTGCCTGACAATGCATGTCTGATTCTGCCCCTAAAGTCACCACTTTCACCCTCTCAGTGTCCCAAAGTCAAGAAGCCTCTCTGCCGTGATCAGAATTCTAATTCAGTCCATTCCATCTCCCCATCCTCCTTGATATTACTGCAGCCTGTGGGTATCTGGTGTCTTAGCTGAGATTTAGGAAGAAGTTGATGGATTTGTGCTGATCGTGCATGAGGCATGAGCTCATAAAGGTCTTCCCTAACTTCTCCGGATTCTTCGGTCTTCCTTTCTGGGGCACAAAAATGCATCACAACCTTCACAGGCCACTTTGTTCAGCTCCTTCCTGAACTCTGCCTCTAGGCTTTGATCTGCAAGCTTTTCAGCACACTCTATAAAGCCTTTATTTCCATTTACCTATGGCAACTCTGACCCTTGTCTCCCCTTCTTTCCTTTCTTTAACTACTACAGAAAAAGAGGTGGTTAGACAGTCTGGTCACCTGGAAATGCCTATGAAACCTTAGGAAGTGTTTTTATGAGGGAGCATGCTGGGGAAAGGAAAACCGTGTGTGCCTAACATGGTAGGTACTTGTCTATAAAGAAGGTACGAGAGAAGAGAAGGGGAAGGATTGAGAGAGAAAAAGGCATTGAGTTGGGTTGGAAAAGAGCAGCTTATTGTGTTTTCTGCAAGCTCTGAAAACAAAGTGCAAAAGATAAATGGAGAAGTAGAGTTTGGGGCTTGTCTGCCTTCTAGCTGGGAGACCACAGGCGAGTCCATTGATCTAGTCTGAAAACTGGCCATAATGATGTCTATGACACATGCCTCCAGGTTGTCATGAGGCTCAGATGGGATCGTGTGTCAAAACACTTTGCAAATGTTAAGATGTGATTCAGGTCAACAGTGATTAGAATTATTCAATAAACTAGGTCATGCTCTTGGGGAATGTTTCCTGTTTGTAGCCCACTTTTATTTCCTATATTATTTACTTATCAATTTTGTATTTATTACATATTAGCATGAAATTAAACATATTGTCCCTTGGAGGTGATCTTGGAAAGCCTGGAGGAAGAGGCCTGCCATTCAAGTTATCCTTCAAGATGGCGGGATGTTTCATCATCGAGTCCCCTAATCTATCTCTTCAATAGGTGGGAGTTCTGCCATTGTATTGGAAGACATACTGCTGGTGATCTGATTCTACCATCTCCTTTTCCTACTCTTTGTCTGCTGAGGCACCAGCAAATGCTTTGGGCAAATTCGTGCTTGCCCTCACACTCTTAGTTCTTTGATGATGATGAGTCTAAGTGAATCCATTCATCTTAACTAGTCCAGGTGAGCCCCTTTCCACAAGGTTTCCAAGGTCTCTGGGTTAGTGGGTGAGCACATAAACAGTGGATTATTTGCTAGATGGGTGCATTTTTTAGACAAGAGAAATGAGGCTCTCTAAGAGATGAAATAATTTACTTTTGGTCACCCAGCTAGGAGTCAGGAGAACCCAGGTTAGGAAGAGATCTTGAGGGAAAGATACTGAGTTCTACTTTGGACATAATGTTGAGTTTGGCATGCCCATGGGGTAGCAGTTTGAAATGCCCAAAAAGTTAGTTGGTGATTAGAGATTGGAGGTCAGGAGAGAGGTTAGGGCTGGATAAATAGACTTGAGAATCATCTTCATAGAAAGGAAAGAATCTAGGAAAGAAGGAAGGAAAATAATAAGCATTTGTTAAGGACTATGTGCCAGGCACTATGCTAAGTGCTGAAGATAGAAATACAGTCAAAACGAAAGACCACTCCTGACCTCAAAGAGCTTACATTTTAATGGGTGAAGACTACATGTAAATAGGAGCTGAAAGTGGAGGTGGAGAAGCAGGTACTCATGAGGTATGGGGAGGTGGACAGGTCATGGTTTTGAAAGGCCAGAGAAGGCAGGAACCAGGGAGGGATGGGAAGAAGGTAAGCTGGCTTGTGCCCTTCCACAAAGTAGTGGTTCCAGTAGGAACTCACCAAATGGTGAAGGTGGGGTGGAAGTCCATGGGGAATGGAATGGGGGAGTTCCATGGCGAGAGTGTCCTAGGTGCTAAGGAAAATTCCAGCTATAAGAGGGCATAATTTTAAGGTCCAAGTGAGACTTTATAGAGGGAGAAGAAGGCTCAAGATGGAGGCCTGAAAGATATCCACAGTAATTGGGTAAGACCTAGAAGATGATCCAGCAAAAGAGAGTTAAAAAGAGCCTTCAGGTAGGAGGGAAACCAGGGAAGAGCAGAGTCTTGAAAAACTGGAGAGATGAGATGATCAAGAAGAAGGTGCTGCACAGTATCAAAGGCTGTAGAGAGGTCAAGGAAAAAGGCCATTGGATCTGGTGATTAAAGGATCACCTTGGAAAAAAGTTTTGGTGAAATGAAGAGGTTGGAAGCTAAATTGAAGAGCATGAATGGAAGAGCAGGAGGAAAGGAAATCAAGGCAGTCAGTGTAGACCCCTTTCTCAAGGAGTTTAGCCTTTTATGGGAAACAAGATGTGGGATGACAACTAGCAGGGATGATCAGATTAAATCGTTTTTGTTTGTTTTTAAGAACAAAGAAAATGTGGACATGTTTATAGGCAGCCAATAGAGAAGGAGAGATTCAAGGTGGGTAAAATAGTGGCGATGCAGAGAGGGGCAATCTGCTGGAGAAGATGGGTTGGAATGGGATCCCAATGGCATGTAGAGAGATTTGCCTTCACAAGAAGGGCTCCCTCCTCATCTCAACTTCTCGGGGTAGGGGTGGAGGAGGAGCCAGTGGAGGAAAAACATCTGAGTAATGTATGAGATGAGACAGGAGGGAGAAGGAGGAAGGGAGAGCTCTTGGCAAACGGCCTTATTTTTCTTTCTTTTTTTGGTGACATGTGAAAGCAAAGTCCATAGCTGAGAGTGGGGGCAGAAGACACCCATGGAAGGTCTGAGGAGAAAAAAAAAGGTTTGGAAATGATGCCTCATTGGAAGTGATTCAATTATTGTTTGGTCATTTTCAGTTGTGTCTGACTCTTTGTGACCCCATCTGGAGTTTTCTTGGCAAAGATACTGGAGTCATTTGCCGCTTCCTTCTTTGAATCATTTTCCAGATTAAACAACTGAGACCAAGAGGGTTAAGTGACTTGCCCAGGGTCACACACTAGTAAGTATGTGAGGCTGAATATGAACTCAGGAAGCTGAGTCTTTCTGACTCCAGACCTGGCCCTCTAGGCATCATGGCACCACGTAGCTATCTAGTGATTTAATGAGGAAAGATGTCCAAGGACAGACTTGCCACAGTGAGAGTCCAGTTGAGATTATGCTGCGTGAATTCATAGTGGATCCCATTATTAACACAGTTTCATGATTTTCAGTAGCCTGTGAAGATTGGCAAAAGCCAATGAATAATGGAAATAATCCAAGGTTGGGTCTTGGAAAGGCACAATCAGTGATACAATAAAGGGGAAGACAGGGGGATTGCCCCAGTCCTCCAATGGGTATCCAGTGCTGTTACAGGAATAGATGGTAGTTGCCTAATAGGCCATTAGATTTCGGTCTCTGTGCTTTTATGTGTCTGGGGATTTCCCACGGTGGCCAAGCCCACATGAATGGGCAGCCTGGATCTTCCTGAATCAATATGGCTGACATATCTGCAAGGGAGAACCCTACCGTCCCCGAGTGGCTTGGAGATGTCCCTTCTAGGTAGGCTCTGAGAACCCAGGGCCACTGCAGAGGAGTTTTCTAGGTCCATTAGTTACATTATACTGATTTCCCATGAACCATTGCATTGACCAAATTAAGGTTTAAACAACAATAATAACAACAATAAAACACTAAAGGAAAATTGTGCCTTAATTATAAACTAGTCTTCCCATGGATTCTTTTCATTAATACTTTACATGACATGTATTTTAAAGGCCAACAAAATATCTCCCAAGTGTTATTATGAATTGTTAAAAGCTGCATTAAAAAAATTCAGAGAAAATTAGAACCAATGAATTGTGGTGAGAGCCCAAAGCCAGCAAATGTCTTTAAATGAAGCTGTCTGATGCAATACTTTCCTTTCAAAAATACAATTAGGCCTTTGTATTTTTTTTTAACAAAACCTCATGTTTTATAATATCATTGGTTCTGTAATAAAACCTATTTAAAACAGAGACAAAGGAGGAGGGGAGGAGAGGAGAAGGGACAAAGAGGGGAAAGAGAGAAGGGGGTGGAAGGGGGGAGAGAGGGGGGAGTGGGGGAGCATTATTGAGTTTCTTTCCCTGAAAGAAAAGTTTTCACTTCCTCAAGTCAGAGCAGTGGAAAACAAATAAAACTATTTCTATAACTATTTTCGAGCCCTACTGTTGGATTCTCATTGTTTCAAAGATTTTCCTCTAAAATATTGTAACGTGTTCAAAGGATTTGGCTGCATCTTTTTTCTTTTGGTATAAGAGAGAGGAAAAAAAATGCAAACCAAAGAAAGAAAGGCTAAAACACGTTCATAAAACCCCCAACATGTGCTGGCCCATATACTTCGCACCACGGTCGGGCGCCCCAGCCCCCACCCTTCTGGGCTAGGTCCCCTTCTGGCCCCCCCTCCAATTTCCAGAGGAGAAAACAGAGGGAGGGAATTTAAGTCACTTGCCTGAGGCCTAATGCGGAGATTAAAAATCAGAAGTTCCTGATTAGGTACATCCATTTGGCCCAGTGATTTGCTTTTCTGCCTGACTTTCAAATACCCTCGAAATATGACTTTGAACAAAAAGCAATAAAATGTGTTTCTCCCCTTCCCCCCTTTCGATTTTTTTTTTGCTTGTGCATGCATGCACACAAATGGATATAATAAAAACAATCGCCCCGGTTCCTGGGCCTCCTGTCCCCCCACTTTTTTTTGGGGTGGGGGGAGAGGGATTGATCATGAGCAGGCCATTTTGACCAAGGTGAGCCCATTAAAAAAAAAAAGCTCTCATAAAGAAAAGAATAGATTTATAAACAGAATAATGGACTGCTAAGTGGGCATATAATAAATAACAGCTACAGATGTGGTCAGTGGAAAATTAGTTTTGCATAATATGCCCACGTACCCTCCCCCAGATGTTATCTGTTACTTGAAAACAAACTCTCTCCCATTTGGTTCCATCAAAGTCATCTGTTATGGGCACATTTATTGGGGGGGGAGGGGATATTTTTAAGGGCCAAAATGGCGACCGTAGCGTTGGCCCAATGGTATTATGACATTAAAAAAAAAGAACCAAATCCAGTTAGAGGTTTCAAGTGTCAAATAAATGCCTCTTTGGCATATCTTAATATTCCTGGTACCAAATGTCACAGCTCCAAATAGGATGGAGATGAAAAAATGAAATATTTACTCAGGCTTCCTCTCAAGGCTGCCTTTCTGTAGGTAGCAGGAAATGGACTTCTTTCCTAAAGGGGACCATGCCAGGGTCTTTGAATTCAGCTGAGGCCAAGGGCCGGGTCAGTATGGGCTGCCCCACTCGTCTGCGGACCTTCGAGGCTGCCCTGGTCTTGTTTCCGATGTTGGGGGGCCTAAAAAGTGGAATGGAAGCAGGTTTGGCCCTTCTTCCATCCTGCTTTGCTTTTCCTTTTCAGCGTTCGTCTCTTCCTTGGCATCTGCAGCAGAGACCTTCATCCCCATGAATCCTGCCTGGGATTTTTGGGGAGAGGACAAGAGGAGCTCTTTGGGGATAGCAATCGCCCCGGTAAATTCTGTAATGAAGACAACTACATGGCTTGCATGATCATCCCATAAATGGTCCATCCTTTGGCTGAGGGGATTGGGGGGAGGAATTTCTTTGGAATGACAACTTTCCCCATTTAGGGCCTTCTCCAAAGGTGAGTATTTTTGGAAGTGAGCTAAATCTGTTTGGCTGTCTTTATGATTTGGGCTCAGGAACAAAATAGAACCGAGGCTTAAAAAGGAAATGGAGCGGGCCTTGGGAGTTTGAACAACTGAAAAATTCTAGCTCGGAGGAGACAGAGGCTTCCGATGTAAGAGCTCAGGAATGGGAGATAAATGCAGAAAGAGAAAGAAAGATGAGAAAAGAAGGCGGGGATCACGTTTTTCTTCTTAATCTCTTCCCAGCAAGTCTGGATGTCTTTTTTTTCCTTTTTTTGGAAGGAAGACTGTGTCCACTCAGAAGCATAATGGAAGGAATTATTTATTTGGTCCTGAAAGATGCTTTTTCCCCCCTTTGGAACCCTAAGAAATCCTTTTAGCGAGTATATTCGTGGTACCGAGGGACCCCAATGTGTGCAATAGCCAATGGTACCGGCATCTGAATGCCACCTGCAACCGACCATAAGGTCTGTTAATGCCACATTGAGGCCATAAATTTAAAATGAAAAGAGGAAACGTAAAAGGGAAGGTTATCAGAACCACTTGCACAAGGCGGGCCAGCCCACGCCGAGGAGTTTTCTTTGGGGCTCAGCTATTAAATTTGTTGTGCTGAACGTGTGCAATATTAAATGTGCTCGAGACACCACTTTTTTTGCATTTCTCTACTTGAAAATTAATCTGAAACGGCAACATATTAGAAAAAAAAAACCCTTCTTGCTTCCTAGGCAGTGTTTACATTTTCAAAGAGTTCAGAACGTTGCCAGGTTCCTGCACTGTACGAAGAAGAGAAGGAATAAATAGCCGACTTCTATTTTTATCTCGAGCCCTTTGGTGGAGTTTGGACATTTCTGACTTAATAGGCCTTTGAGAGGATCACACACACACACACACACACACACACACACACACACACACACACACACAGCACCTGAACAACGTACAATAACACTGAAGAACAAGTTTAGGCAGGAAATGAAGGACACCCATTCCAGCTGAAACTGCAGAAGGAATTTATGTTGGCAGCCAATGGTGAACCAATTTAGAGTCTGGCGAGGACACCTGGGTTAACACCTTTTACACACACACACACACACACACACACACACACACACACACACACACACACACACACACAACCCCAAGTCTTTATGGGGCCAATCCTCTGAATCAGCAGCTTAACTTTTCCATTTCCAGTCCACGTCCAAAGACGTTCTCTTTCTTCTCTTCCGTGTTTTGTTTCCTCCTTTCTGAAATTAAAGTAGCTGAGCTCCCTCGCTAGAACCCAAGACGAAGTCCCCGAGAGAGCCAAGAAGAAGCTCTTTTAAAGGTCCAGGGCGTCCTGCAGGCTCTGGGGCACTGCGGAGCCATGAATGATGGAAGAGACACTGAAGAGACGTCAACGTGTGTCCTCTTCCTATGACTTGATTTCTGTTTGTTTCCCCATTAGAGGGAGGCTTGGACCGAAGGAGAGCAGATCTTCATGGCTTTGGAGCGGAAAGCTTCCAATGGTGAATCATGGAGAAAGATCACACTTTTGTCTTTAACAAAGAAGGTTTTATTGATGCCTTTTTATACCATCAAGATGTTTCCAGATAGGAGCCACCCCCACGCTCCCACCCTCGCCTCATGAACTCTTTGTAACAAAGAAAACCACTTAAGCAAAACCAGTTGACAAAATAAACACCCCTGTGACATTTAATCAATCCACGTGAATTTATTAAGCCCTTACTATGTGCCAGGCAGAGCCCTGGCTATGGAATCAGGAAGCCTCATCTTCTGGAGTTTATATACAATCTCAGATACCTAATAGCTGTGTGAGCCTGGCGAAGTCACTTTGCCCTGGTTGCCTCAGTTTCCTTCTCTGTCAAATGAGCTGGAGAAGGAAATGGCAAATTAGTTGTGTGACCCTGAGCGAGTCACTTCACCCTGGTTGCCTCAATTTTCTCCTCTGTCAAATGAGCTGGAGAAGGAAATGTTAAACTAGCTGTATGAGTCTGGCCAAGCCACTTTGCCCTGGTTGCCTCAGTTTCCTCCTCTGTCAAATGAGCTGGAGAAGGAAATGACAAACTAGCTGTGTGACCCTGAGCAAGTCACTTCACTCTGGTTGCCTCAGTTTCCTTCTCTGTCAAATGAGCTGGAGAAGGAAATGGCAAATTAGTTGTGTGACCCTGAGCAAGTCACTTCACCCTGGTTGCCTCAATTTTCTCCTTTGTCAAATGAGCTGGAGAAGGAAATGTTAAACTAGCTGTGTGAGTCTGGCCAAGTCACTTTGCCCTGGTTGCCTCAGTTTCCTCATCTGTAAAATGAACCAGAGAAGGAAGTGGTGAACTCATCCAGGATCTTTGCCAAGAAAATAGCAAAGAGCAGGATACAACTGAAGAATAACCAATGCTTTGTGCCACATATCGTGCTAGGTGCTAGGGATACGAAGCCCAAACCAAATCAGTTCCTTCTGTCAAGAGCTTATTATCTGAGGAATCAACATGTACACATAGAAGTAGATATAGAGCACATATAAAGTAACATAAAGCTGAAGCATATATATTGGGTGTCCCAACAGGAGTGGGACAGCTTTAGGATGAAAACTGCCCTAAGACTTTTGGAACAGTATATGTGGGTGTGTGTATGATAATTATACATATGCATGTATGTGTGTGCATAGATAGTCTACGTATAAATAGTATATATATTCTTGTAATTGAGAAAATGAAATGTAGAAAATAGTTATATATTTATATCAATAAATACAAAGTATAGATAGATAGTCTACATATAAATTCACAGTATATATAGTCTATGGATAGTGTAGTCTATATAAAATATACCTAAATACTATTTATGTTCTACACAGAAGAATCTTTATATTCAATGCATAATACTATATATAGACTATTGAAATATATTTGAATTGTATATATGTAAATTATACATACTCTATAATATATAAATGTCTATGAACAGAATATAAATTTAATGTTAAATATGTTTATAATTTGTATAAATATGCTATAATATGCAATATATAAACCATTTAAATAGTATAATGTTTAAACAGCGTATATACAAACCCTCCAACTTTGTTACTTTGTTTTCTTTTATATTTAAATATATATTTGCTGTGCCCTTTAAATATTTATTTATTAAGTATATAAAGTACATATACTTTATAAACATATATAAATATCTGTTAATTCAATCTATATTTACTCTAGCCTATATATATAACAAATAAGCATATATATCCCATATATATATACACATAAAATATTTAAAATATTCATTACATAGCCATGTGTCACATACATAGTACATATACATATTTATTACATAAAGTAAGATATTTATTACATAGTCATAATGTATCACATAGATAGTACATATACATATTTATTACATAAAATAAAATATTTATTGCATAGTCATAATGTGTCACATACATAGTACATTACATAAAACAAAATATTTATTACAGTCATAATATGTCACATGCATAGTAGATCTACATATTTATTACATAAAATAAAATATTTATTGGATAGTCATAATGTGTCACATACATAGTACATTACATAAAACAAAATATTTATGACATAATCATAATGTGTCACATACATAGTACATTACATAAAACAAAATATTTATTACAGTCATAATGTGTCATATACATAGTACATATACATATTTATTACATAAAGTAAAATATTTATTGCATAGTCATAATGTGTCATATTCATAGTACATATACATATTTATTACATAAAATAAAATATTTATTACATAGTCATCATGTGTCACATACATAGTACATTACATAAAACAAAATATTTATGACATAATCATAATGTATCACATACATAGTACATATACATATTTATTACATAAAGTAAAATATTTATTACATAGTCATAATATATCACATAGATAGTACATATACATATTTATTACATAAAATAAAATATTTATTGCATAGTCATAATGGGTCACATACATAGTACATATACATATTTATTACATAAAATAAAACATTTATTGCATAGTCATAATGTGTCATATACATAGTACATATACATATTTATTACATAAAGTAAAATATTTATTACATAGTCATAATGTATCACATAGATAGTACATATACATATTTATTACATAAAATAAAATATTTATTGCATAGTCATAATGTGTCATATACATAGTACATATACATATTTATTACATAAAGTAAAATATTTATTACATAGTCATAATGTATCACATAGATAGTACATATACATATTTATTACATAAAATAAAATATTGTATAGTCATCATGTGTCACATACATAGTACATTACATAAAACAAAATATTTATTAGTCACAATATGTCACATGCATAGTATATATACATATTTATTACATAAAATAAAATATTTATTGCATAGTCATAATGTGTCATACATAGTACATTACATAAAACAAAATATTTATTATAGTCATAATATGCCACATGCATAGTAGATATACATATTTATCACATAAAATATTCATTACATATTACATATATTTATTTCTATAGACATGAAGAGATAATTTATACAGAGAAAAGTGTGGGAGATGATATGGATTCAAATATGCAAGAAGACAAAGTCTCCACCAGTTCATTTCTTCCTTGACATGGGATATGAGATGATCCATGATTGTTTTCTCTGCTGGACCAATACTTGAGCCTCCCGTTGGTTCTGATGGGATCCAGGGAATGGGGTGGATGATCAGCACCAATTCTGTGGCCACTCCAAATCTCTAGCCCTCTAGTGTATTTCATGTCTGGGCTCTGGTTCCCAAACTGGTCCTTGTTGCCTTTCATCTGGGTGCCACGACCTGCCAGGTTGGGTGCTATTTGACTTACTGTAGTCATTGGGCGCCATGCTCCGCTGGTTCTGCCGACTCCGCTTTGCCTCAGTTCGTACCAGATGTCACTTTCTTACGCTTCTTATCCGCCTGGAACCAGAAGATGAACTCGCAGATTTTGTACGTATTCTGAACGTCCCTCTGTGCGCTCGTGCTGTCTCTCGTGTTAAAAGGTAAGATCCTCGAGGGCAGGACTAGGTCTGCATCGATCTGTGTATGTCTAGCTGCTCGTCAATGTCCTGGACTCAGTCACTGCTTCCTTATTGATAATATTGATTCTCCGAGGGTCAGGCATCTGGAGGCTGTAACGGGAGCCTGTGAGGCAGAACATGAGAGCCACACGGAGCAATCCCTATGCAGAGTGACCTGCAGGAAGCAGGATCTCAGCTGATAGCCACGTGGAGTGGACAGGCCACCCCCCAGGACAACGTGAGGCTCTCTTGGGGGGTAGCCTCTAAGGGAACAGTCCAGAGACTGGGGCAGGAGCCTGCTTTGTCCTTTCAGGGTAGCTTCCTTTTGCTAACTAATTATTCATGCTAACTGGATGATAAGTGGCATCATTCCTCTTACTACTAGAGCCCACCGAATTTCTTGCCTTGGAGCGAAGCCCCTGCTTTCCCACTCTAATTATATGGCTCTAGGGAAAGTTCAGGTTTTAGTTCTAAATTCTAAAACTAAATTAACCATTTAGTTTAGAAACTAAATGGTTAATATTAAAACAAACAAACAAAAACAGTTAAGAAAACTGAGGCTCAGAAGTATTGCCTTTAATATGAGTTTCTGTGGTTGAATGTAAGAGCTTTGATGACAGAGATGGTTTCATTTTTGTCTTTTTTTGTTCTAGACAGACAATGTGATATGGTGGATCAGGGAGCTGGCTTTAGAGTTTGGAAGGCCTGAGTTCAAGTCCTGATAATGACATCTGCAAGCTGTGGCAAGTCATTTGGCATCTCAGTTTCTAGGCCACTCTGATGATAAATTGTGGAGAATCATGGGGCAGCTAAGGAGCTCCATAGTGTCGGAATCGGGAAGACTCATCTGCATGGGTGCAAATCTCGCTTGGACACATAGTGGCTGTGTGACCCTGGGCAAGTCACTTAACTCTGTTTGCCTCAGTTTCATCATCATGAATGATTGGAGTGGAGGAAGGAAATGGCAAACCATTCCTGGATCTTTGCCAAGAAAACCTGAAACAGGGTCATGAAGAGTCAGACACAACTGACTTAATGGTGGCTTAATAACCACCACATCCAGGAAACTAAATCACAGAGAAAATACCAACTAGCATTGAATGGTGGAAGGAATTTCTTCATTCAGGAGTTCCATATGCAGTAGGAATGAAAGCACAGTTCTTATCCCTATCCTATGTTTGCCCATGGTATTGGGCACATAGTAGGTGCTTAATGAATAACTGTTGGATCGAGTTAAATCTAGAAGCAGAAAACATAGTTGTTGTTATGAGGTAAAGAGCACAATGAGAACCACTTAGAAAATCCTGGTTGCTTTGGAAAGACTATTCCATCGAGTCAGTAGGTTTATACTTCCAATGGTGGACCAGAGTATGAAATTAAAGGCATTTCAAAGAACTTTAAGTACAGAACTCTCGGCATGAAATAGAACCCAAGTCTATTTAAGTGAGCACTTATGAAAATTTGAACCCTGAGTAAATGCTCCATGGGGTTTCTTTTTAAGGACTAGGAAATCAATTATTGGTACATTATATTAGTTGAGTTGGACAAAGATTTGCTCGTGGCATTTCTGATTTCAGACATCATCAGATTGCTTCATTCCCCCTGGATGTTTGTCAAGTAAAACTTTTCAAATGTTTAATTTGTCTTTTTTCACAGAATCTCAGAGTTGGAAGGGAGCGCAATGGCGATCTCATCCAACCCACACCTGAAAAAGAATCCACATTACAAATGCTCATATAACCCTGGCTCGTGGACCCCCTCCCCTACCATGGGTAGAATCTCTTCCAAGGCAGCCCATTCCACTTTTGGATAACTCTAATGGCTATGACCTTTTCCCTTCATATCAAGCTCAAATCAGTCTCACTGAAAATTCCATTCGCTGTTCCTAGTTCTCCCTTCTGAGGACAAACAGATTAAACTTCATTCGCCTTTGGGAAGGTGACAGCCCTTCCAATATATGAACCCAACTCTTGCACTCACCATAGTTTTTGTGGCTGCCATATTGCATTGTTGGGTCATGTTGAGTTTGCAGACCTTCAAGAGAACTAACTTCTAGTAATGCTTTCCTTCTTATTTCTTAATCATAGCCTATTACCAGTATAAGAAATGAAACGACTTGCTCAGGGGACAGTTTTAAGCTTTGAAAAAGAGTCTCCAAGGTCTTGAGAAAGAAGCATGAGAAATCACGGTCACTCAGCACAAAAAGTTGGGATCGGAAAGTCTTGGGTTTCCTTCTCTGTTCTTCTTCTGACTTGCTAATCCTTTTAGTGACTCAATTTTGCAGGATGTAATACGGGAAAGCAGTGAACCACACATGTCATTAGCCTGACTTCAAAGTATGACATCTGGAGTGCATTTCTTGCACTGTTTACACGGCAGAGAGGGGTTAACCTGCAAGGAAGGAAAGAGAAAAGGGGGAAGGAAAAGTATCCTGGCTCTGGCTACTTGGAGACTGGTTCTGTTTACAAATAAAAACCCTTTTAGTGATGAGCCCAAGCATTTTTCATGGGCTAGCAGATCTTCAGAGAAGTCAAGGCAATATTATGTGGCCTGTTCTTTTGGACCCCTGGTGCCTATTTTAAGGAATGAGACATAAAAATTGTGCTGACAAATATAGATTCTTGAAAAAAAATCCAGGAAATGATAAATCAGTCAGTAACCCTTAGCATCAAGGACATCATCGACCACTGAAATGCAGCCATTTACTTTACTAAACCTCAATCCTAATTTTTAACGGGAGAGTGAGTTTGTAGAAGCCATGATGTTTACATATTGGCTATTTTATTCATCATTTGTGTGTTTCCTTTTTCTGCAGTTAGCCCATAAATTATTACAAGGAAACTTGCTGTCACGCCTATAAATATTTTCCCTCAGCGCTGTGCGTTTTTAATATCCTCTAACTGCTTCTGCAGCCGGTGTCCAACTCTGAGTCTTTCTTTACTGGGTGGACAGGGCAGCATTCTGGGGCTCCTTCATCAACTGTCGCCAGTTCCCTCATCTGCGCTCCTTCCAACAGCTCCCACAGGAAGTAGCCAAGCCCTTCCTCCCAAGGGACAGTGCCAAGCACCTTCTCGTCCCACGCACTGTACGTGTCATTGCTTTCAGGGACCTCCCAAGCTCACAGGGGCCTCCATTTGCCAAGATGGAGCCCAGCTGGCTGAAGGCAAGTTTTTGAACTTCGAACTTATTGTGAACACAATGAGGTTCCCTTGCTTGAGATGGGCTACAAAGATACTTAGAGAGAGACTAATAAATATTCCAAGTTTGTGGTCATCTATGCTGCCAACCCAATTTTAAAGCTTCCATACAAAAGAATTCCAGGTTGTCCCAAATCTACCATCATCCTAGGACCATGCCAAACAGCTCTACAGTTCCAGTTTTATTTAACCCGATTTCTAGTCACCTTTTCTCCTAAGCAATCAAACTCACCTACCAGTTACTCTGCCCTTGTATAATATTTCACTTCCTAATTCCATGCTTTTACATTCCTTTGTTCTCTGCTTCCCAGAATCCCCAGCTTCGGTCAAAGACCAGTTGAGATGCTATCTCTTCTATCTATGAAGCTTTTTTGGAGCCTCCAAGTGGTCAGGGCTCTCTCATTCTTGAAATTAGTCTGTAACACCTTCTACATAATTTATGTTTACTTATCATTATTCCTGTGGCAACAGGGCATTGTGGAAAGAGCTCTGGATCATGTCAAGGGACTGGTTCCAGTGGCGGCTCTGAGGTTTGTTGCCTTTGTGATCTGGGGCAGCTTCTTGACTTCTCTGAGCTCTGAGCTTCCTCATCTGAAAAATGAATGTTAGTTGGACTATACAATGCTTGAAGACCCTTTCACATATGTTCCTCTGTTATATTATGGTGTAAGAGGGAAGTAAGCACTTGGAGGGCAGGAACAGTTTGAGTCTTTTGTGTCATAAGAGCATAAGGAATATTGGTTGGCTCAAATTGGTGTGAATCATGAGGGGATTCTAATTTCCTTTGGCCCAAAATTCCTTTTGTTTTTAAAAGTAAAAAATGCAAGGAAGCACACTAGAAGAAACATCTAAATAATAAACACAATGTTTTGGAAAGAATTAAAATAATTATGGAAAGAGCTTTGGACTGCAAATCAAGAGAGATGACTTTTAGCCCTGGTTGTGCCTTAGTTTCCTCATTTGTCAAATAAAGAGTTATGACTTTATGGTTTCAAGGGTCCCTTCTGGCGCTAAAATTGTTCATGAGCATTAAAATGGATTTTTCTCTTTACTAAATGATCTGACATTCAGAGGATTATAATTTAGAACTGGGTAGTGCCTCAAAGGTGATTTAGTGTAACTTCTTTATTTAAAGATGAGGAAACAAGGGCCCACAGAGGTGAAGAGATTTGCTCAAGGTCCCATAGGTAGCAAATGGTGCCCAGGGTCTTTGACTTCCAATTAATTACTCTTAACTATAGTATCAGTGTCTACCTCCTGATAGTTACAGGTTAATATAGATGATGACGACAATAATAATAGCTAGCATTTAGACTGTAAGCTCCTTGAGGACAGGGACTGTTTTTTGCTTCTTCCTGTATGCCCAGTGCTTAGCACAGTGCAGGCACATAGTAGGTTCTTAATACATGTTAAATGAGTTGTATTTATTGATTGAATTCCAAAAGAATTTATAAGTTATCTGTTTTGTTTCTCACAACAACCCTGTGAGAGGGAATTATTTATCTAGATTACAGATGAGGAAAAGGAGGCAGAAAGAGGTTAAATGATTTTCTCAGTCACACAGCTTGCTAGAAAGTATCAGAACTAAGATTAGAACTCAGATCTTCCTAATTCCAAGGCCAATGAGCCACCAAGATGCCTAAATCCAAATGACTAGAATTCACTCTTAATAGCAATTTCAGTTCTAGGTAAGCTTAAGGTTTGTAAAAGTCATTCTTCACAAAGACACTGTGAAATCGGTAGTGTGAGGATCACTGTAGTCATTTGACCATCAGATCCTCCTCATTGATGGAGAGAATAATGCTGTCACTCTAGGCTCCTGTTTGAGGGACAGAAGTGGTTCCAGAGTTTGGACAGATATTTTTCCCTTCCTACTATAAGAGAGGCCATGCATGATTCCAGCCTCTCCTTGCGATCAAATCCAGGGAGAGAGAAAAGACTTTGGAAGCAGCGACATGTAAGGGAGAGCTGGGTCCTCCGTCCCTCTCGGACATATAGCTCGTCTCCTTAGATTTAGGGGGAGCCTGGAGAGTCTTTCTCTCTGTTGGTTGAATGAGGTCTCAGTTTGTTTCCAGCTAAAGGATGCTGGAATCTTTTAATTTGGGTGACTTCTCTGTTTTCTCTTTGCTATTGCTTGGATAAATGAGGTTATTGCTAATAACTATTTGTGATAGTCTCATATATAAATGGCATTTGGTGAGGTTTCAAGTCTTCAAATATAAACTTGGAGTATTCATTCTTCTTTAAGGGAAAGAGATTAAAGGTGCAGCTTGAACCTAAGGGGGAAAATGCACTCCTATAGACTAGCAATATTTAAGCGAGCCAGTGGTACAATTCTAGTCAGGTACCCCATTCCAGAGGAGAATAGTGTGTTCTGTCTTGGGGCCCCTTCTGCTCCCCTCCAGGAAAGAATCAAAATTCTCTTGGGAGGTATTATCTATGAAAGCTTCTCCATGAGCCCCATTTAGACCAAGCCAGGTAGGTAGACATACACATGACATTGGCAGCATACTTCCTACAGAGATAAGAAAACTTAAGACATATTGTGGCTGAGTGACTTCTTCAGGGTCCTAAGTAGGATTTGAATGCAGTCTTTTGACCTTCTCTTTGGCACCCTATCCACTGGACAATGGCTGCCTTGGGCACCTCAAGATAAATCTAGAAGACACATCTCCATCATCATTTGACAATTCCTTCTAGGGCCAAGTACAACTGGGGATTCTACTTGCATCATATGTCTTGTTTACAGTGTATGAAATTGAAACTTTAAGAGTTTGGGTGATTGATCCTTGCTCAGAATCAATGGTGTAACAGGTGGGATTTGAACCTAAGTCCTTCCAAGTGCATCTCCAACATTATATGCCCAAAGTCCCCATGACTCCCACCCTAGACTTAGGGATCGATCCAATCTTTGATGGGGATAGAGAAAAGGATGGAATAAAGACTCTCAGATCCAGAGGGCAGGTTACCCCTATTGAGTTAACTTGACCATCAATTCCTTTATTCCTTGTCATGGAAGACCTTGTCTTGATTCTGAGTCTTAGTAAGTTTAGAATTTCTAGATTTGGGAGTTGAAATGGATGGTGGAAACCAGTGATTCATTCCCTCAAGAGGAATCTTGAGATTTGAAGAGGTCACAAATGATTGAGCTGGATCAAGCTAAGTCTGCCTCCTTGACTTATTCCTCCATTTTGCAGCTTTGACTTGGATACCCTGCCTATATCCAGATTCTGGGTGACTGGAGCCCAGGGCTGAATCACAACCTTTGGGGTTAGGTCTCCTGAGGAAGTCAGAGCTGCTAGGCACCAAATATACGTCTTCCTGGCCCTCTGCCTGCCGCTCACTGCCAGACTGATCCTAGAGGGGCCAACAGAGAAAATAATTATGTGCCTACAAGATACATACATGTATGTGTATGCATACATATATACACATATATGCACAAACATACGTGCATACATATATACACATATCTGTCTGTCTTATTCCCTTCTGATATCTCCCATCTATTTTAGCAGCTTAAGGGGACCAGGAAAGTCCTTCTGCAGGTGATATTTGACCTCCCTGAAGGAAGCCTTAGACACCAAGACTTGGAGATGACAAATGGAGTATCGGACTTGGTGAACTGCAAGTAGAGCAGTGTCAAAGAGTTTATGGGGGCTAGTAGAGTGCAAGATGGTTAGGAAAGTAGGAAGGGATCAGTTTAAAGACTTTTAAATAGCCAATAGAGGACTTTGTATTTGATGTTAGAGGTTATCAGGAGCCTTGAGTAGGGGAGCCAGGTGACATATTTAGACCTGAGCCTTAGGAAAATCACTTTGTTGTCTTAAGTAGAGGATGGATCGGAGTGGGAGAATACTTGAGGCAGAGAGAATAACTGAAGGACCTACAAAAAAGGGGGAAAGTGCTGTATATGGAGTCCTGGAACTAGATTCCATTCCCAGTTCTGACAATTTCTGCATTCATCCACTCATTTTTTCTTTTGAAAAAAAAAATTTAACATTCATTTCTTAAAAATTTGAGTTCAAAATTCTCCCACCCACCAGCCCCTTCCCAACACACTGAGCAGGCAAGCAATATGGTATCAATTAAAAAGGTCAAGTCATGCAAGCATTTCCATATTAACCATATTTCAAGAAAAAATGCAAGACAAATAAAGAATATGAAAGAAGCCTGCTTCAATCTGCACTCAGAGTTCATCAGTTCTCTCTGTAGAAGTGAAAAACATTTCCCATCCCGAGTCCTTTGGATCATTGTCTTGATTAGAGTCCTTCACATTTGATGCCCATGGCAACATTGCTATTACTAATGCATATAGTTCTCCTGGTTTTGCTCACTCCATTTTGCATCAGCGCATATATGTCTTCCAAAGTTTTTCTAAACCATCCCTGTCATTTCTTACAGCAGAATAGTACTCCATTACAATCATATACCCCAGCATGCTTAGCCGTTCCCCAATTTAGGATCATCCCTTCAAATCTCAATTCTTTGATGCCCCAAAATGTTGCTATAAATATTTTTTATTTTCCTTCGATAGCTTTGGGGTACAGACCTAGTAGTAGTGGTATTACCAGATCAAAAAGCATTCACAGTTTTGTACCCCTTTCAGCATAGTTCCAAATTGTTTCCCAGCATGATTAGACCAAAATGGACAATTCTACCAATAAGTATCCCTATTTTTGGTATCCCTATTTTTCCACATCCCTTCCAGCATTTACCTTGTTTTTTTTTTACTATCATCTTCATCAATCTTAAGGGTGGGAAGTGGCCCCCGAGAGTTGTTTTAATTTATATTTCTCAACTTATTAGTGATTTAGAGCATTTTTCCATATGACTATTGACAGCCTTGATTTCTTCTTTTGAAAACTGCCTGTTTATGGCCTTTGACCATTTATCAATTGGGAAATTGCTCTTATTTTCATAAATTTGTCTCAGTTCCCCCAGAAACCTGCTTTCCATTTAATTTTGGGTTGAATTCATAATAGAGAGTTCTTTCATTCTTTTGTGTATGAACCCACAATTTGTGATCCCAGATCTTCAATGCAATGAGAGCTTCAACTAGCATCATGTGTACTTGAAGCACAAAACCTACTTAAGGTTAAGTGGTGATGGGATTTGCCGTCAGTTCAGTTGGTTTGGTGCTAGAGGAAAGAGAAGCAGTGAGAATTTGGGGTTGAGGAAGAACTCTACTAGGGGTATGTATGGCTGCCAAGAAGAAGTAGTTAACATTTAGCAGCTTCCTGTTTAATCAGTTATTCATTGCTAAGAGTGGGGGAGGGAGTAGCTCTAAATTTAGTTTTTCCTATGCTTCTAAAGGCCAAGAAATGTGCCAAGTGCCTTCCTTAACTCCCTAAATTTCATCATCGTGGGGCAAAACTCAGTTTCTTAACCTGTCACTGTTGGGGTGAAGGACTCCTGAGGGACCAAAATATTGCATTTTCTGTCCCCTGTTTCCTATTCCAAATTGCTCAAGGAAGGAGATTCATGGAATGCTGAGCTTTTTTTGAATATGGATATTATCAAAACACTTGGTTTAGTGCAAATCAGAAGAGGGTCCTTGGTTTTTTTAATGGGGGCAGAAACAGGACACAAAAACAGGCCTGGTTTTGGTGACCCAAATTGCCAGTATTGCCTAAATTTGATGCTGTCCTGTTTGTTGCAGTCACAATCACGAATTTTGCTGGAATCATAGTTTTCTTTTGAGGGCAGCATGTACAAAAACAATTAGCAAGTTAGATTTTGATTAAAATGCATCAAGAAAAGGGCCTGTTTGTGTGAACAGATCTCTGGTGATCATCTTTCCATTGTGGGCTGGTCTATGGTTTTCCAAATCCATTTCCATATTTTTAATTAACACACAGTTTTAAAAAATCACACTCTGGGCCATTTAAATCACAAATAGAGATGGGGGGAGCAAATTTACTTTATCAGAAAATTGCTAGAGACCATTTTGGTTCATTTTTATTATTTTTACATTATAATCATTAACATTAAATTATTAACATGCCCATTTGGGACAGAAGCCTGAGGGTAATTTCTCCTAGAATTCCACGACTGCCATCATCTTTGGATCATGTCTGTGGGAAGGAGATACTGGCCTTGCATTTGGCCTTTCTCATTGTCCATCCCACTCCTAGGACTTCTGATGAAGCCGATCCTTTATTTTACATAAAAGAAAAGTGCAGCTATGCAGAATTTCCTCATTGAAGAAAGACATGTCAGCATAAAAGTGACTTATCCTGACCACAGTAGAACATGACTGTTCTGGCCTCATGAATTCCAAGCTGGGACCTTTTGGGTGTTTCTTTTTGAAATGTTTTGTTTTGCATCTTTGTTTTCTAGAATGGGCAAAGAGGGAGTGCTGAATATATTCTGTTTGACTCTAATCATTGCTAAAATAAGATATTATCTGTAAAGCACCCTGGGCTAAGTGCTGCAGATACAAATGAACCAGCAAAAGTGAAAACAGTCCCTGTTCTCAGGGAGCTTACATTCTAAAAGAGAGACAAGATATGGACTTGGAAATATCGAGGGAACAATGCCAGATGCTCTCATATTTTCCAGATGTGATAAGGAAAGGGAACATTCCAATTGTAGGAGGGAGCCCTTGTGGCAACTCGGTGTGGTCCAAGGTCCCGCCATATAACTTTCTGTGAAAGCACAGAACTAAGAGAGTCCAGGAGAGAGGATATGATCATGAAGCCCAGAGAAATTAAATTATTTAGCTCATGTCAGGCAGCAAGTTAACTTAGGTCTCATTAACATTGAAATGGTAATCACAGGATTGATCATTGATAGGGGATTTAAAGATAATTGGAACCAACCATCTTGCTTTGATAGCAACTAAGTGGCACAGTGGAGAGCCCTCTGGGCATGGAGTCAGGAAGACCTGAGTTCAAATTTCATCTCAGACATTGGCTAGTCAATGTCATTTCTGGTACATCACTTAACCTTTCTTGATCTCAAATTTCTCATCTGTAAAATGGGAGCAATAAGAGATGAAGCACTTACTTCATGGGACTGTGAGAATCAAATGAAATGGTGTATGTCAAGCACTTCACAAGCCTTAAAGTGATGTAATAATTGCACTTATTACTTCAGATGGGAAGACTGAGGCCCAGAGAAAGGAAGCAACATGTTCACGGTTATACCATTTGTCAGGCAAAGCACCAGGATTAGAACCCAGCTCTGGCTAATTCTCCTTCCATGACACCATGTTGCTTCCTTGATGTAACAGAAGCAATCAGTGTGGGTTGATGTAGTCACATGATTAATTTTAAGTCTTTTTTCTATCAAATACTTCTCTTGACATATGGAGGATTCAGATCTTAATTTCACTTTCCCTTTGCTCTATTCTGTTTATAACCAAGAGCTCTTTTATTTATGAATTGCTCGTTCTCCTCAATAACAGATTTTTATAAGCATTCATTGTGTTAGGTCTTAAGAAAGAAACACAATCCAGATAAGACACTGTCCCTCTTTTTAAGGGGCTTGAAGGAGCCAATTCTATTCAATTCAGTTAACATCTATTAAGTCCTTTTTTATATTTAAGGCATCAAGTTACAGTTTGATGAATACATAGACAAAATGAAAAAATGATCCCTGCCCTCCTAGAGCTTATGTTCTACTGGGGACGAAGCCAAAATAGAAAACTATTCTATACAAAGATGACATGATCAGGGCATTAGGCATGGAAAAGAATAAAGTGCATGGAGAGAGAGCACCATTGAGAGGAGTTCATTGGCCTCTTCCTCTCTTTTTAGCTGCAAATATCGACACCAGGATTGTGGGACCCATGGCTTTAGCTGTAACACGTAACTGTTGTTGTTGAGTTATGTCTGATTCTGTGACTCTTCTGTCCTCTGCTAACTCTCAAAGTTGGCCCAAACTCATGCTCCTTGTTTCCATGACACTGTACATCTCATCTTCTGCTGTTCCCTTCTCCTTTGGCCTTTGATCTTTCCCAACATCACGATCTTCTCCAATGAGTCCTCCCTTCTCATTCTCTGGCCAAGGTACTTAAGCTTCATATCATAGTATGTAATATATATTAGCCCAAAGGGCTTGGTGGGAATGTAGAAATCTGACTCAATCCAAGTAGTTACATTACTGTTATAACTCTAGTCCTCATGACTCAAATAGTCTACTAGCTTCAAAGAATCACAGCTTCCAAATTGTGTTGGGCACTTTGACCATCACTCCTTATGGCAAAGGCAAGATGTCTATATCTGGGACTTAAGCTCATTAGTCTAAGGAGTAATAATCAATCCTGATCATGGAGATCTCAGGAATGAGTGGCTCAGTCACCCTTATCTGGTCTTGGCACAACTAGAAACTGATAAGTGGCCAAGCAAATAGGAGAACTGGTCCAGGCTAACTTGGCCAAGGGCACTTAGAAGTGTTTGGAAATGGAATCTGGCCATTAGCTAACCAAGGGAGAGATGAGAAAAGCAGAAAAGACAAATATTTAAGTATAGTTGGGTAGTGGAATATAAAATAAATTGATGCTAAGCAAAACGAATATAACATCCATATATCACTCATATTTGAATTCCTTTGGGTGACTGGATCCAGTGTAGGGGTATTATAGGAGAGGACTCAAGTTCCTAGGTAGATTCCACTAACAGATTGGGCAGGATCCCTAAATTATAAGATCAGAGGTCCATTGATTTAGGGCCATCAGGGCCATCAAACTCTACACTCTCATTTTCACAGGACATTGAGTATGGGAGAAGTTAGGGTCCCACAGCTAATAAGTGTCTAAGGCAATATTTGAGCTCAGTTCTCCTAGTCTTCAAGCCTAGCACTCAATCCTTTGCTTTGCCTCCCTGCCAAAGCAAATATACAGCATTTAATTGGAGTAGAACAGCAAGTTAATAATAGGAAAAAGCTTGTAACAGAGTAATTTTACACGTGCTTACCATACCCAACTGGATACAAGTATCCACAAGTCTTTTCTTTGAGCAACACCCCACAGAATTCTTGCTATCCAAGCAAAGTTTATGGCCCCCTTATCCTAATCTAATTTTAAGAGATAATAGCACATCCATGATTAGTGAAAAGGAGCTGGGAGTTGAGACATGTTTTGAGTCCTACACCTTCCATTGATTAATTCTGTGAACTTTATGAACTGATATTTATCAGATTTTAGGTGCCCCTCACCCTTTCCTCATCCCTTTTCTACTTTGTTTCCTTATCTAAAGAATGTAGAAGTGACCCAAGATGACCTCTAAAGGACCTTCCATACTCTTGGTCTAATTTTAGAGTACTTCAAAGTTCACCATAACTCATCAAAATCTGTTAAGCACATGCAAGATACAAATAATGTATAAAACATCCCTGTCCTCAAGAAGCTTACATGATAGAGTAGGCAGAGATCTTCCCTCAAAACTATGTGTTGTAAATTCATTTTACTGATAAGTCCGCTGAAACCAAAGGGATTGCTTTCAAGTAAAGAATACCATCGAAAGGATCTTTTCCCAATTGATAGGCACCCTGTCAATTCAATTTCCTATTCTTTGCCATCAAAAAAAAAAGAACTGCTATTTCCAAGTGTTTTATGTTTTCTACAATTATTATTTTGTACATGCATGTCCTTTTCCTTTTTCATTGGTCTCTTTTAGGGTACAGACCTGGTAGTATTGCTGGATCAAAGAGCATGCAGTTTTATATCCCTTTCCTCATAAATCAAAGTCACTTTGCAGAATGGTTGCATCAGTTCACAATTAGTATCCCAATTTTTCCATATTCCTTTCAACATTTGTAAGGCCCCTTTTCTATAATATTAGTCAATTTGATCATTGTGAGGTTGCACCTCAAAGGGATTTTAATTTAGATTTCTCTAATCAATAGTTACTTAGAGCATCTTTTTACGTAACTATAAATAACTTTGATTTCTTCTTCTTAAAACTGCATCCTTTGATCATATCAATTGGAGAATAACTTATACAAATACATTTGGCTCAGTTCTCTACATGTTTGAAAAATGGAAACCATTATCAGAGAGACTTACTATAAAACATTTCCCCCCACCTTTTCTTTCTAAATCATGTATATTTTTTTTACTTTATCTTGGTACATGGTGTGAGATGCTGGTTTATACTTAGTTCCTGCCAAACTGCTTTCCAGTTTGCCCTGCAATTTTTATTAAATAGGAAGTTTTTGTTACAAAAACCCAGATCTTTGCATTTATCAATCACTAGACTATTATGGTCATTACTACTATGTATTGTGAATCTAAACTATTCCACTCATCCAACGCTATTTTTTAGCCAGTTCAAGATTGTTTTGATGATTATAATTTTGTAATATAATTTGAAATCTATAATTGTTAGGCACTTTCCTTTACTCTTTTCTCCATAGATTCCTTTGATATTCTTGACTTTTTTCTCCAGATGAATTTTATTATTATTTTTTCTAGTTATACAAAAATATCTGTAGTTTCAGTGGCATGGCACTGAATAAGTAAATTAAATTAGGTAGAACTGTCATTCTTATTATATTGGCATGGCCTACTCACGAGCAATTACCATTTTCTCAATTGTTTTTATCTGACTTTGTATGAAAAGTGTTTTGTAATTATGTTCATATAGTTCCTTGGTTTTTCTTAGCAAGTGGACTCCCAAGTGTTTTATGTTGTCTACAATTATTATAAATGGATTTCTCTGTCTATCTCTCACTGTTGGATTTTATTGGTAATATATAGAAATACTGATGATTTAGGTGCCCTTATTTAATAGCCTGCAACTTTGCTGAAGTTGTTAATTACTTCAGCTAGTTTTTTAGTTGACTCTGTAGGCTTCTCTGAGTAAACTCTCAGGTCATACGCAGAGTGATAGTTTTGTTTCCTCATTGCTCATTTTAATTCCTTTAAGGTCTTTTACATCTCTTATTGCTAAAGCTACCATTTCTGATATAATGTTGAATTTTGGCAGTGATAATGGGTGTTCTTATTTCACCCCTGATCTTATTGGAAAGACTTTTAGCTTATTCAAATCATTACAGATAATGTTTGATGATGGCTTTAGATAGGTACTACTTATCATTTTAAGGAAAGCTCTATTTATTCCTATGCTTTCTAGAGTTTAATTGGAATGAAGGTTGTATTTTGTTAAAAGCTTTTTCTGCATCTACTGAGACAACCATGTGATTTTTTTGATTTTGTCATTAGTATGATCAATTAATCAACCCTGGATAAATTCCACCTGTTCATAGTGTATAATTCTTGTGATATATTGCTGTAGTCTCCTTGCAATTATCATATTTCAAATTCTTGCATCAATATTCATTAGGGCAATTGACCTATAGTTTCCTTTCTCTGTCTTTGTTCTTTTTGGTGAAGGGATCAGCACCATACTCATGAATCCTGATCCTGGAGTTTTTTTCTTAGTGAGTTCAGTGATGGACTTTTCCATTTATTTTCTAAGATCACGTTATTTAAATATTCTATTTCCTCTTCTATTATCTGAGTAATTCATATATATGTATATATTTGTAAATATACATTCATTTCACTTAGATTGTCAAGTTTTTTGGATATAACGGCAAAACAGCTCTTAGTAATTGTTTTAATTTCTTCTTTATTGGTGGTGAATTTCCCCTTTCACTTTGATACAGGCAATTTGGTTTTCCTCTTTTTAAAAATCAAATTCACCAATGGTTTATCTGTTTCATTTGTAAAAACATAACTAGTTCCTAGTTTTATTTGTTAGTTTATTGATTTTCTTGCTTTTAGTTTTACTAATCTCACCTTTGATTTTCAAGATTTCCAATTTGGTGCTTAATTAAGGATTTTTATTTTGCTTTCTTCCTATTTTTTTAGTTGTATGCCCAATGTATTCATTTGTTTTTTCTCTTTTTATATCTTTAATTGATGTAAACATTTAGAGACATAAATCTTCCCTTAAGTACTGCTTTGGCTCTATCCACAAATTTTGGTATGTTATATCATTGTTGTTCTCTTTAATTAAATGATTGTTTCTATGATCTGTTCTTTTCACCCACTCATTCCTTAGGATTAGATTATATAGTTTCCAGTTAATTTTAATTTGTTTCTATGACTCTTTACAATGTAATTTTTATTGTATTATGATATGAAAATGATACATTTCATATTTTTGCCTTTCTGTATTTGGTTGTGAGGATTTTGTACCTTCGTTCATGGTTAATTTTTGTATAGGTGCCATTGACTGCTGAGAAAAACATACATTCCTTTCTTTTCCCATTCAGTTTTCTCCAGAAGCCTATCATTTCTAACTTTTCTAAAATTCTATTTGTCTCCTTAAATTCTTTCTAGTTTATTTTTTTGGTTAGATTTATGTAGTTCTGAGGAGAAAGTTGAAGTCTCTCACTATTATAGTTTTATTTTCTGTTTCCTTCTAAATAACTTTATCTTAAAATATTCTCTGCTTCTTCAATTGAGGGGATACCATCCCAAGCTTCAGACTCCAACATTAGACTTGAGGTATTATTTTAAAGGAGTTTGGAGAAGAATTTGAGAGAGTTCGGGTGAGTTGTTGCTTTTATTCTATCATCTTGGCACCATCTCCCCTCAAGGAAGCCCCAATCTGATTGTTGATCATACCCACAGTGCACATAGGTGTGGTTAGGAAACTTCTTGCTCTCCCTCAGTGTCTCTTGTCCCATAGCAACCTGAGGTTTGGAGCAGTCACTCTTCAGAGGATAGGCACTGTGCTGTGACCAATAAATAACACAACAGTCTCCCCTCTTTGGGTTTGGTTGGGGTAGAGTGATTGGCACAGGGTGAACAGGCGTGGGTGGGCTATGAGATTCCTCTCAAGTCTCATTACATTATCTTTTCCCTTTGAACCTGGTCCTCTTCCAATCTTCCGTATTATCGCAATTCTTCCAGTCACCTCGGCTTGCAATCTCTATGCCAACTTTGATTCTTCATTCTCCCTCATCCCACACATCCAATCAGTTGCCAACTCTTGTCATTTTTATTCCTACAACATTTTTCAATCTGTCACCATCTTTCTATTGAGACTAGTTCAACACATTCTTACCACTCATCTGGTCTAGGGTGATAGCTCTCTAATTGGAATCTCTTCCCTCCAGTCTCTTCCTACTCCAATTCGTCCTAAGCTCAACTGCCAGAAGGATTTTCCTAAACTACAAGTCTGATCACATCCCACTTCTGCTCTATAAACTCCTGTGGCTCCCTATGGATTCTATGATCAAATATTATTTCATACTGATGAATTCCTTTGTTGATTTTAATTTTATATAATTGATATAATATGTACAATTATTAGTATAGAAGTACATATATAATTTATAAATGTAAAGTTAGATGTGTGTAGTAGTACACTTATAAATATATAGAAGGGTTGGTGCTCAAAACAACCACAGGTCTAGAGACATGATGTGAGTTGCTTAACTAATGTTACCTGTCTAGTAAGTGGTCAAGGCATGACTTAAGATCAGTGAAAAATCAAAGATATTGAGCTGTTATTTAGAATTTCTATTGCTACAAGTGAGAAGAAGCATGCTCATATGGATAGTGGGTTGATCTAAAAGTCAAGAAGTCCTGGGTTCAAATTCTGATTCCGTCACACTAATTATTTGTTCTTAATCAATTCATTGCACCTTGTAGTGACCCAAGGAACTCTCAAAACTGTAATAATAGGCTGTAATTGAAAGGAAGGAACCATTAAAATATTAGGTTTATGGAGCAATAACACTTTGAGGTACTAATTAGATTTATGAAGGTTCTATGATCATTACCCTTTTATAATATGTAAACAACAGAATATTTATTATTGCTAGCAGTTTTTAAAAATCCTTCTATTAACATGATAATAGTAATAACAGCTATTACTTACATAATTCTTACTATATGCTAGGCACTGTGCTAAGTGCTTTACAATTATCATCTCATTTGAACCTTACAAGAACCCTGGGAAGAAGGTGCTATTACTGCCTCCATTCTGCAGATGAGAAAACTGAGGTAGGTAGAGAGGGAAAGTGACTTGCTTAAGATCACAAAGCTAGTAAGTGTCTGAGGCTGGATTTGAACTTGTGTCTCCCTTGTTCCAGAGCCAGAGCTTGTGCACTACAGTGCCACCTAGCTGCCCTATGAATGTCTTTGTAGATCACCCAGGTTTTCTTTCTGAATGAAGGAGTGCAATCATGGCCTCTGATAATAAACATAGATAATGCATCTTTGCACAGCATTTTGATACTCTGGTCTTTGTCTCACATGCACATCAATGACTAATATGGAAGCACGTTTCAAATGTTCAACCCTGATCAAATTGTTTACCATCTCCAGGAGGGGGAGGGAAGGAGACAATCTGTATTTCATAATTTCATAAAATATATTGAAAATGGTTATTGTATGAAATTGGAGAAATAAAATATCTGTAAAGAAAAAAAACAGTCTAGGACAGTATGTTAAAATAGAAATGGGGGCCATTAAATGGTACAAAGGGGCAGCTAGGTGACTCATCTTCATGAGTTCAAATCAGCCCTCAGCTATACTAACTAACTGCATGACTGTGGACAAGTCACTTAACCCTGTTTGCCTTAGTCTCTCATCTGTAAAATGAGCTGAAGAAGGACATGGCAAACCACTCCAGTACCTTTGCCAAGTAAACCCCAAATGGGGTCATGGAAGGTTGGATATGATTGGAAAACAATTGAACAAAGTGATTCATAAAGATACCCATGGGCCCCGCATCAACTCAGAAAGCCACATATATTTGCATATTTCTTTTTTATGCATTCATTAAAATCAGATAGGAATCTGGTTCAGACTACTCTCTGGAGGGGTAGGGGCTACATGAAGCCCTAGAGGCGTCTCTAGTCTAGGTTGTGGGGCTGGCTGGCGAGCTAGCTTACACTCCCTTCATCACCAGTTAGGACAACTCATCCCAGAGCAGGAGTACCAAAGCTGATTGGCGTAAGCCCCCATGGCTTGCTCGCTGGAGGTCTAATGATTCAGAGAGTTCACTAGCAGGGTGTAAGTTAAGGAGATGGTTGATGACTGCGTAGAGGAGAGACTGAAGGCAAGGAGGATGTTTGGGAGACGACTTTGATCGTCTAGACCAGAACTACTAAGTATCTGTATGAGGGAGTGAGGGTTTTAAAAATTAATAATCAATAACTAAGAATTATATTTTAAAAGCTTTATTAATAATAACTAAAATAAAAAAGCTACCTGAACTCAGCCTCGTTGCAAGTTAAAGAAAGGGAGAGGGAGGAGTTACAGCCAATTATATAATGATGATGTGATCACACAAATGTGGAGTTGCAGAAGAGACTAAAGGGAATTTTGGGAAATACTAGGGGATTCCTGGGGGATGAAGTCCAAAGGTTCAAAATTTCCATTCATACAGGAGGTTGTTTTTTAAATACAGGGAAAATTCAAGAGATGTTAGGGGGCTGGCAATGATAAGAATGCGCAATCCAGTGGACATAAAATCATAGGATTATAGATTTAGAACTAAAAAGGACCTTAGAAGCCATCTAGTTTGTCCCTCTTCTCATTTTACAGATGAGGAAACTGAGGCCTAAGGAGGTTCAGTGACTTAATATGTAATAGGTGGCAGAGTCGGGATTGGAACCATAGTCCACCAACTCCAATTCTAATACTCTCTCCATTGTGCCTTAGGGGTGGAGGGAGAAGGAAGAGTCAAAGCTGACTATGGGAGGTTGAGAGACCCAGTGACTGGAAGGATGGAGATGCCATCATCAGACCAACATCAGCAACACCAGACAATAGTTTAGAAGTCCAGCAATAAAAACGACAATAGTCATGCTTTCCTCCTCTTCCCAGAAGCTCTCTTTTTTCTCGAGGAGTTTTTCTTCTGCCTGATTTATTTTGTTTTGGGTAAGTAATGTTAGTTTTGTCGGGGACCCAGAAATGCATTCCTGGAACCAATTCATTCTCTTATCAGATCCCTCTTCCACTGGTGCCCTGGACGTGATTTCCTTCTTTTCCCCCTGGAATCCTTTGGTTATGCTTGTTCTCTCCGTGAACCTCTCCCCACTGCACCAGCATCTGTCAGATCTAATCACCTGCACAAGCACCTTATAAAGATTACCTTATCAGAAAAAAAGTGTCATCCAGTAAGCTGAGGTGTGAGAACCGCAAAGTAAAGGCATGGCGCGCTCACAACTGCTGTGTTAATTTATTATAAATTATGGTTTTTGTTTGCAGAGATAAGGCTCGAGAAGTGTTTCTATTTAAATTCATTTCCTATTATTCAAACATAAATACCCAAGAGCGATGTAGACAGAAGGTTTACAGAATGGGCCTTAAATAGGCCCTGCTCGTGACAGTGGAATTTATTGCCCAGGCTATCGGGACTGGTCATGTCCCACTGTCCTGGGTGCAGGACTAGACAGCACAATTAAGACCAAACATGGGCGCCTTCGAACAGTAGATGGAAACTGCTGATTGTCTGCCCAAGAGCCATGATTTATAGTCTGGGAACGGTGGGAATAATTGCAGAGTATGCTGAGCTGCAACAAAGCTCTAATTCACAGGCCTGACACTGGGAAGGCATAATCTGCCGATCTTGCCTCCGCCATGATGGATGGGAGCTACTTGGGACACATGAGCATGTCCGTTCGATGAGCATGTGCTCTGGATGGCCCTAGCAAAAAATACAAGAGCCCGAGCTTCTCCACCAGGTCCGCCCATGAAGGAAAAGACAAATATTGATAGAATATTGGATCATGGGAGGCAGCTGGGTGGCTCAGTGGACTGAGAGCCAGACCTAGACAGGAGGTCCTGGGTTCCAATCTGGCCTCAGCCACTTACTAGGTGTGTGACCCTGGGCAAGTCACTTGACCCCCATTGCCTAGCCCTTACCACTCTTCTGCCTTGGAGCCAATACACAGTATTGACTCCAAGATGGAAGGTGAGTGTTAAAAAAAAAAAAAGAATATTGGATCATGAAAAATCTAGAAGTGGGTGGGTGGTCAGTTTCCTGGAATGCTCACCCTTCTATCATCAGGCTCCATAAAGTGCGAACACTCTAAATTTAGTTAAAAAAGAAGGTCACCCTCATCTAAAGAGAATTTAAAAATATTAAAACCAATGGGAAGTTTCATAAAATGAAAGACTAACATTCCCACTTGAGCCAAGGGACACGTGGGCAAGGATGATCTGGCTTTTTTCCCAACAGAATCCAGAATGATGGGGTCAGAGGTAGAAGGGGCCCCAGAAGTCATCATTGGGGCCATTTTCTCCTTTACCAGAAGGAGGAGATCTAGAGAGTTGAAATGAACACGGGGGCACAGATTTAGAGCTGGAAGGGACCCTGGAGGTCATTTAATCTGGTCCTCTCATTTTACAGAGGAGAAGTGAAGTGATTTACCCAATGTCCCACAGTGGCAAAGTCAGGGTTTGAACTAGGTCCTCTAACTCCAAGTCCCAAGCTCTTTCTGTAACACCAGAGTGCCTCCCAATGGTGCCATTTTGATATTGTTTTTCTAAGCCCAATGCCAAGGCAAGTAAGCTTGGCTAATATTTTTTTCCCGATGCACAAATAGGTAGGAGGTATCTGGAGGAGACCATCAAAACGATTTCAAGTTGTAATGGAAACTCAGATTTGAACTCTGGTCCCCCCAACTCAGGAGGAAATCAGTCTTTCCATCTCATCCCCTCATAAGTCTTTGATCAGTAAAAACTCAGTAAAAAGGAAGGAGCTGACTCCTATTTTTAAGCAAGAACTTAAAAAAAACCCAACCCACCAATGGACGTGCTATTGCTGTTTCCTGAGATTTCTCCGTGCGCATGTGCAAACGCACTCTAGCACACTTGTTTATTGGGCTGCATTGGGTGAGGGTATTCTCGTGAGCTGGTACAAGGTAGAACCCATGGGCAGGTGCGGCGGGCAGGTACGGCTGGCCAGTCATCCTGGCGGGGAGCCGCCTCACCAGAGAGTCCCGCTTGTAAGAGAGAGGTCTGGGCTCAAGAAGAAGCTGAAAGCGAGGCTTCATTATCTCCAAGATAATGTTTATCAGAAATTATGAACAGTAGAAATACTGTTCCCGGTCAACGGTTATTTTTACTGAAAATGTTTACAGTTGGAGGGACAGAAATAGACCTTTAGTCACCGATTATGGAAAGCGCCCTTGATAGCTAAATATAAAAAGGCCAAATATTAATAACCACTGACATTTAGATGCTGCCTTTCCTCCCAGTGGACCCAGCCAATCGCCCTCATTATGCACACACATATACATCCACGCAGATGAACCCAACAGGATACATAGAAATATCAATGAATATAAAAACATATAAACATACAACATAGACACAACACATGCATGTACACATACCAGAGGTGAAGCACGTATGTTATATCTAGAACATCCCATGTTTACATACCAGCAATACATACATACCACATAAAATGGACATGTAAACACATGCACACAGAATATGGCAGTTATTTCTAGCCCAGTCTGAAAGGAAGGAGCCCCTGGCTTCTCTGCCTAAGGATGGGGTCTGGAGGGAGCAATGTTGCAATTGGGGGTTCTAGGAGGTTCTAGGCTCCTAGCCCTTCTTGCTAGATTTTCACACAGTGTTTGCTGTTTCAGGCTTACATGCTGCTCTTTGATGAGGATTACTTGGTCCCTTACTTAAGTTTTCTTTAGAAGAGGCATAAAGAGAGTGGGGAAAGAGAGATGTGAGTTCTAATTGTGGCAGTCCAGAATGGGGAAGAAAGGGGGCGCTCACTGACCGACGAGTAGCTGAACAGATCCTGAACTGGGAACATCATGGGAGGCTATGGTTCCATGAGAAATGACAAGTACGAGGAATTCAGGGCGACTAGGGAAGCTTCATGTTTCTACATTATTGCTTTGTGAAAAAGCAGAAGATGGTAGAGAATAGTTCCACAGTGCCAACTGGACAATGGGTGGTACAGAGAATAGAATTTGAGGGTGGGATGATGGGTCAGGAAGTCCTGAGTTCAAATCCTGCCTCAGATACTTACTAGTGCTATGGCTGTGGGCATATTATTCAGTTGTATTTGGCAAGGGTATCTTACTGCCTCACTTTTCTCATCTGTCAAATGGGATCAATAACCAAAGCTTTAGTTAAAGGATCAAGTAAGATAACATGTCAAGTGTTGTGTAAATTACAAAGTTTTCTATCAGTGATAACTATTGTATAATAAATAAAAGGAAAATAACACTAAAAGGCAGCTGATCTCCGGTTAAAAGCTGACCTTTAATCCCTTATCAGCTCCTGGTGTTAAATGATAAAATATTCTCCTCCCAGCTTTTCTTGGGAGAATGGCGGGAGATCATGGGCGCCCAGTGTGCTGCATACATTGTTTACCCTTGAAATAAGGGAGGGGGGTTCATTGAGGTGGATCTGTCAAGAAATGTGTGTAGACAGAAGGTAGTAAAAAAATACTAAAACCAACCAAAGGAAGAGAGAGAAGAGGTGAACGTCTGGTGTGCTGGGGAGTCACCCTGTGAGGAATGGGGGCAATTCCAGCTGTTCCCCAGCTTCCGGTACTCGGAGGGCTCCAGGAAGCCCAGGGTGCTGATGGTCCAACGATCATCTCTGCTTTGAGATGAGCCTTTCTTTCTCCAATCTTTTTGGAGCTGGACAGCTGCTGCTGGAGCCATTTATGAAATCCGAGATTGAGGTAACTTGCCTGTGGCCTGCTTAATGGCAATGATTAAAGAAATGTTCTGCTCATTAAAATTTAAGCAATGTGTAAAGGACTTGGTCAGGATAATTTTTAAACGCCTGCGGGTCCACACTGTGCAATGTCCATACTCCGAGACTACAATCAGAACCCTCAATACAGGCTATTCTGAATCTGATTAGGATAATCAGCAAAAATGGAAAAAGACAAAAATTATAAGGAGGAGGAGGAAGAGGAAGACAAGAGCAAGGCAGATGTGCAAAAGATTGGAACCCAAGGCTTGACTCTGCTACTTACTACCTATGAGATCCTGTGCAAGCCACTCCCATTTTCTTCTTCTAAACTATAGCGGTTAAGTGACTTGCCCAGGGTCACATAGCTAGGAAGTGTCTGAGGCCAAATTTGAATCTAGGACCTCCTGTCTCTAGGCATGGTTCTCAAACCACTCTGCTACTGTTAAAATTAAATTAGTATCTCTACTAAAAGTATTATATTTTTAAAGGTTTATTAAAGATTATTAGAAATCAAAGATATAAATCAATAAGCCACGTTTCTAGGGCTGATAAGCCTGTTCAATTTCACTTATTACATCCTGAGAGACGGGTGTGCTTAGAAGCGGAAGCAGAGAGACCCATGTAGGCGTTACAGTCAGTTTAAATACAAATGCTGATCTCACACTCAGGTGAGGACTCAGGTGAGATTATAGGGCATTCTGGGAAGTGACAAGGACTTCTGGGGATTGAAGTCTGGGGTTCAAATCTCCATTTTTACACTACCCAGCTGCCCCCACTCCCATTTTTTTGACACTTGGTCTTCATAACATAGTGGATAGAATGGTAGACATAGAGCCAGAAAGACCTGGATTCAAATGTGGCTGCATTCACTAGTTATGAGAACCTGGGAAAGTCAACCTCTTTGGGACTCAGTTTCCCCATCTATAAAGAATGAAGATAACACCTGTAGCTCCTATCTAATAGGATTGCCCAAAGAACCTTTCCAGCTCTGACATCCAGTCAGTCTACCGTTCATCTAACCTTCTTCCTATCCAAGCTGACCCATCCTTCTAGGGGCAACGAAAGTCCATCTTTCCCATAAAACCTTTCCCTGCTGTTGGATGATGCATGGACCTTTCCATTTTCTAATTTCCTAGTGGTCTTCCTTGAGGGCAGAGCCTATGTCTTACACTAATTCAATACACCTCTTGATTTCTCATTGCACTATTTCCACTGGACTGGAACCAATGACCATATGTTACATTATTATAACTTTGAATAATGTGAATTTGAATACATGCAGCCACTTCAGGGGATCCATTACTCATACTAATTGGGACCTGGTTGCATTGTTGTGAGTATCAAACGAGAGACGGTAAAGCCTAGAAACAATTCTGACAATGACGACGACGGCGGTGGTGGTGGTGGTGGTGTGGGTCATGATGACGGCAATTTCCAGACTTTTCTGGAACAACAAAAGTTCTGTCTGACTTTTTAAATCCCTACTAGAAGAAATGGCGGCGATGAAAAAAAAATCCACCCTACCCTTAGCGTTTTCTTTTAATAATATCTAAATATATTCTATTACATCTGCTTTGCAAAATTTGGCTTGCCGCTTCTGATTCATCCTTCTTGCCCTTGTGGAAACTGACTTGATTAATGTAATTAAACTATTGCTTGTTACTCAAGGCTCCACTAAAAAAATCAGAAATGTGGCCTTATTACTTGACTTCCAACTGGTGGTTTTCCTAGTGTGATTTCTGAGCTGAAATATTCACTGACTTTGTTCCTGAGACAGAAATTGTTTTAGCACATTCTTTTCTCCTGCTGTGCATATGATTAGAGAAGCAAAGGTTAACCAGAGCACTAAATTTTTTCTTTTTGTAAATTTAGTCCATTTTTGTTACTAATATCTTTTAGCTTCTCCCTTTTATTTTTTACCCCAGTTTTATAAGAGATTAGGGGGACTATTTTCCTGGAAATCATCTGAGAATCTGATTCAGAAAAAGATAAGAGCATCTTCTCTGTATCTTCACATTTCTTGTCATGCTGTTGGCTTGTGGCGTCTTTCAAATAGTTGGTGTGTCTACACTGACAGGGCAATCTGATGCAAATCTGACTGTATGGATGCCTCTTCCATGCCCTTGGCTGGCTTTGTCCCATGCCAACAAATTGGAATCTTGGCCGACTGTGGCCGTGAGATAGGAAAATTTTAACATGGAACCATCATTAGCCCTGCTAGAGTGGAACTGAATTTAAATACATTCAGCTATGTTACAAGCATTTATCAAAAGCCTACCAGGGCCAGACACTGTGCAGATATCTGAAATCGCTCTCTGAAGTACAGAGAGAAAAAAAAGGAAGCAGTGCTTGCCCTCGGGGGGCTTCTGTCATGGTGGGAAGAAAGAGCAACACACTCGTGTAAGTAGATACTAAATATTAATTAATTCGCTCAACAAACATTTTTGAAGTATCTTCCGTGTTCCAGATACTGTGACGAGGCACCAAAGATACAGACAAAAATGTAACAATCCCTGTTCTCCCCTAAAAGGGCTGATGTTTTGTGGGGCTGCCCCTTTTGCCCCAAACCACCCCCCTGCCTTATCTCTGGCTTCCTTCAAGTCTTAGCTAAAATCCCATCTTGAACAAGTGGCCTTTCCCTGTCCTCCTTAAAGTCTGAGATGACCTCCACTCCATCTTGCTCTATCTTGTTTGTACAAAGTTTTCTGTCCCATTAGGATGTGAGCTTGTTGAGTTGGTTTCCCTTAAATTCCCAATGCTAGTTCTGTGCCTGGCACATAATAGGCACTTTAATGAATGTTTGATGACTGACTGATTAAATATACTAAGGGAAATTTTGAATAAAGACAGATGAATACAAAGTGTTACAAAGAGATATTTATGGAGATGTGATGGTAGACACCAGGAGTAGGGGACTTGGATTAGGTTTCAGGTATAGGAGGCACTTGAGCATTGAAGGAAGCAAAGGATTCATCAAGTCAGAGGTGAAGAGGGAGGACACTCCAGGAAGGGAGCTCTGTTGGTACAAAGTCATAGACATGGGTCTAGAACAGAAAAGTGGGGCATTTTCTGTAGAATATAATTTGCAATAAGCCTAGAAAGGTGGCCTGGAGGCAGGTCATGAAGACTTTGGATACCTTCAAAGAGAGTTTGTATTTTATCCTAGAGGTATTTGGAGCTTCTTGAGTGAGAGAGCTCTGTAGTTAGATTTTAACTTTTTGTTGTTGTTTATAGTTATTTAGTCATGTCTGATTCTTTGTGATCCCATTTGGGTTTTTCTTGGTAAAGATCCTGGAATGGCTTGCCATTTCCTTCTCCAGCTCATTTTACAGATGAGGAAACGAAGGCATACAGGGTAAGTGATTTGCTCAGGATCATGTGGCTAGTATCTGAGGTTGGATTTTAACGCAGGTCCTCTTGATTACAGGGTTGGCACTCTATCCACTATATACCCTAGTTGTGTGCTTTCAGAACATCATTTGTGGGGAGATGAATTGAAAAGGAGACCAGAGGTAGAGACGTCAAAGAGAGAGCACATCCAATGCTTACACACTTATTTTGTCTGTCCAGAACTGGATGTTTTTGTTGTGCATGGTGCCTGGCATGCAGGAAGTACTGCCTTGTCAATGTGATATGGGCAGTCCTTCCACCCATGTGCCCAGAGGCACTTCTACCTCAGACAAGATGGCTTTGGAGAGTTATGGTCAAGGCTAAGTTCATGAACATCTCCACATCTTGTGAGGCTGGTCCTTGATCATATTCTTCACAGGACCCGAAACTGACTCTGTTTCAGCTTTGTGGGAATGATCAATGCTTCTGTTTGACTGAAACCACACACAAAATGTAGGGTCACCCCCCAAGGCCACTGAGGAATCAGGACTTCTTTAGTATTTGCCCATACCACTCAAAAAAAAAATGGCTGCAATCATCTTGGCTGTTTTCTTCTAGTTTGTACATAGTACTTGAAGGTTGACAAAGTACATTTATTCATTTGAACCTTGAAACCATCTTTTGAGATAGGCTGTAGGCATTATTGGGGCAGCTAGGTGGTGCAGTTGATGGTGCCGGGACTGGAGTCAGGAAGACTAATCTTCATGAGTTCAAATCCAGCCTCAGAGCTGGGTGACCCTGAGAAAGTCACTACATCCTGTCTACCTCAGTTTCTCATCTGAAAAATGAGCTGGAGAAGAAAATGGCAAACCATTCTAATTTCTGTGCCAAGAAAACTCCAAATACGGTCACAAAAAAGTCATACAACTGAAAAATGACGGAACAACAACATACGCCTTATTATCCCATTTTTTTGGTAAGAAGACTAAGGCTAAAGGTTAAGCGACGGATCCTGGCACACAACTGCTAAGTGGCAGCGGTGGCTTTCCTGATTGCAAAGTCAGTTCTCTCTCTCTCCCCTGTATCTGATAGTGTTTACTCAAAACCAACCAACCAACCAAAATCTGCATCTCCTACCCTTTGGTCTTCTGTTCCACCACCTCCCTGTACCTTCCTTTCAATTATTCTCAGCTGTGATGATCAACGCTATTACGGTGGCTTTGGATCAGTACCAGCAGCCCTAACCTTGGGCTTTGGCTTCAAAGGAAGCACAGAACATGGAAGCTGGAAGAGATCTATATTAGAGGTCATCGAGGCCGAGTTCAATTCACAGATGAGGCGACAGAGGATCAGAGAGGTCAGCGCAGGTGTGGATGGTCCTACAGCTAGTTAGTGGCCAGGCTGGGTGGAGAATCTAATACTCCTGACAACATGGGACCAAAACCATCTCTACGATGCTGTACTGTTCTGTCCCTCAGAGTCCAGGATCTCACACTGATACAACAGTGGGACAAATTGGTAGACACGTCCAATAGGCAAACTGAATCTCCCTGTGACATGTTAGATTTATAGACCATAAACTCCGGGAGAGTAGAGGTCAAGCCTTAAATCTTTTCTGTTCTAGATACTGCTTAGTGAACATAGTTTTGGCTGTGTGCCTGGTACACAGTAGGCACTTAATACACGGACATACTTAATATGTATTTATTTCATTAAATTATTATTGAATAAGTGAATGATGAATGAATTGAATATGACTGAATTCTTTCCGATATCTGCTAACTTTTTAACTTCCTGACATATCATTGGTTAATCCTTAGGGCATCTAGATGGCACAGTGGCTAGAGAGCCAGGCCTGCAGTCAGCAAGACTTGAGTTCAAATCTCATGAGATTTTGTGAGGTTTAAACTCAATAATGTGTAGAAAACATTTTGCAACCATTCAAACATAATATAAATGTCAGTTACCATTATTATTCCAGGAAGCAACAGCTTCTTGGGCACATGAATGACAGAAGCGTAGAAGTGGTGCAAACTCGCGGTCCTTTCTTATCGATTTGAGGAAGTATTGGATGGGCCAGGTATAGTAAAAGGCAGCCTCGAATGTTCCCCTGAGGGGAGATGTCACCCTTGTGTGTATCAAAGTCATCCGAGGCTCCATGATAGACGGGACTTTGGAGAGTGCCATGATGGAGACACATCAAGCCCAGTGTTAAACAGGAAGAGAGATTGATAGGTTCAGTGGAGGTGTTTGCCACTAACTTGGGAGAGGGACCATGCAAAGGCCAAAGAAGGGAATGGCATGAGGCTCTTCCCATGCTCCTATGGGTAAGTGATAGTATAGTCATTACCAGCAATCAAATGGAGCACAACAAGTGTTTATTGATCACTGCTTACACACAAGGCCCTGGGTTAGGTGTTGGAGAGATGGAGCATGAACTAATCCCACCCCTCAAGTAGCTTACATTCTACTTGGGAGGAAAAGAACAAAACACAAAGTCCACACACGGGTCTAAATGAACACATATGTGCAATGCATGTATATGTATGCACTATACATGTATTTGCTTTTCTTATATTTACGTAGAGGTCTATATGTGATATAGATCAATATATTATGTTTGGGCAGTTAGGTGGTACAGTGCTGTGCCTGGAGTAAGGAAGACCAGAGTTTAAATCCAGTCTCAGAGACTTCCTAGCTATGTGACCCTGAGCAAGTCAATTAATCCTGCCTGCCTCAGTTTACTCATTTGTAAAATGAGCTGGAGAAGGAACTGGCAAGCCACTGCAGTATCTCTGCCAAACAGAGTTGGATATGCCTGAACAACAACAACATATGTATAAACTGAGTCTTTGTGGCTCCATGATGAGTCAGACATGGTAAAACAACTGAACAATAACAATAAAATACATTATGAATACTACAGATAAGTATTGATGAAGTATTGGCATGCGTGCCTGGCTGGCACTGGGGAAGCTGTGTCATTCCCCCTCTTCCCAGCACCCCAGGACATTTTTTGCATGTCCCACCCCTCTGAATAGCTGTCCAAAGCTTCCCTCTACTCTCTCTGGGGTGATGCGGGGGGGCTCATAGGCAGCTTAAAGTTGCAGTTTGGGCACGTGAACTTGAAAACCTTTGCCAATGCTGATATAGATCAGTATGTTACATGTTATATGTTATTTACATAATATCACATATCATATTATACAATACATGCATTATATTACATAATATATGTTACACATTATATCATACAATACATATATTACATTAGACAATATGCAATCTTACATATTATACAATATGTGATATTACATATTATATAGATCCATATAGATTGATATGGATTGACAGCTCTACATCCTTTCTATATGTCTGTGTAGATACACACAAATACTATATATAGTATAAAGTAATAAAGATGGTACTAATAGCTCATGAAATCAAACATATAGGGAGAGAGGATTGAGCTGTGATATGAAGGAAGCTAGAGATAAAATGAGATTATATGAGAGGCAGTGAGGTGGCTCAGTGGGTAGAGCCCTGGACTTGGGGTTATGAAGACCTGAGTTCAAATCTGCCTTTTAGACTTCCATTTGCCTTAATCTGCAGGAGAAGGAAGAAGAAAACCCCTCCAGTGTCTTTGCCAAGATGCCATTGGTCCGAGGGGTCATGAAGAATTGGACATGACCCAATGACCAGACAACAAGAGCTTACATGAGTCATAGATTATAAATGAACACGGGGAAGCCACTTGTGTGAAGGGGAAGATGGTCCAGCAGGTATAGAAAATGAAGAGTAGAAATAGGTCACTTTGACTCTCCCAGTGTGTGTGTGCGAAGGGGATTCATATAAAAGATATCTGAAAACTGAAGTGGGACTCCATTTGGGAAATGCCAGGAAATACTCTGCAATACTAGCCCGAGGAGTTTATATTTTATCCTTGAGGCAGCTGGGAGTCATTTGAGCAAAAGACGGACATTGACATTTGTTTCAGGATAATAAGAGTAATGAATAATAACAGCTAGCATGTATATGGTGCTTTAAAGTTTACAAAACACTTTACCAATGTTGTATCAATTTATCTCCCAAATAGGTGCTATTATTCCCACCATTTTACAGATGAGGAAACTGAAGCCCACAGAGGTTAAGTGACTTACACAGGGTCACACAGCCAGGAAGCAAAATCAGTTCATCAGCTCAGTAAAATATGTCTTGGAGTGGGAGAAAAATGGAAGCAAGAAGACCAGTTGAGGTAGGGCAGCTGTCCTTTGTGAGGTGGTGATGGCCTGCGGTTTGGTTTTGGCTGTGTGAGTGGGGAGAAGTCCATAGATGTGAGAGGCACAGTGAGGAACATCATTGGACGTTGTACTTGTTGATCCTGGGGCTGAGCCAGAGTGAAGAGCTGGAGATGACTCTACTCAGGCATTGATTGTGAATCTGGGCGAATGGAAAAATGGTGGAATCATCAGCAGAAATTGGCAAGTTTATAGACAAGACAGATTTTCGAGGCTGCGTTGAATATATTGCGGTTGGGATGCCTGTGGGACATCCAGTCGGTGGTATTCAGGAGTCAGTTGGTAATGCAAGATTGGATCTTAGGCTAGAGCTCAGGGCTATATAGATTTGAAATCTATTATCTGCATAGAAATAGTAATTGAATCATTGGAAGTTAATGAGCCAAAAAGGGGGGGGGGAGTATAGAGAGAAGAGAAGAGGGCACCTAATAACAATTAATGTTCTTTAGGGACACACTCAGAGCAAAGTGAAGCAGATTAATCCAACAAGGTGTCAGCCACATTGGGGATTTCATGGAGTCGAAGAAGGTAGTGAAGGGGCAGGGAACATTCCTTTTTTTTTTAATCTTACCTTCTGTCTTAGAACCAGTACTGTGTGTTGTTTCCAAGGCAGAAGAGTGGTAAGGGCTAGGCAATGGGGGTGCAAAGCTGGGAAGTATATGAGACCAGATTTGAACCCACGACCATAATGGAGTTCTGATGAGGCCAGAGGGCACTGGATTGGACTTGGGAAAACTCCCATGCATTGTAAAGTCTCTGAACACCACAAATGGACCCCTGTCTCTTCAACTCCTTGTCTATTACTAGGTATTCAAGAATTATCCACTTACATTGGCCTGCTAAGTGTTATACACCATGCTCTGTCTCCCGATTCCATTAATTTGCACTGGCTGTCCTCCATGCCTGGAAAGCTCTCCTTCCTCATCTCTCACATCTAACTTCTCAGGTTCCCTTCAAGACTCAGTTTAAATCTCACCTTTTGCAGGATACCTTTCCTGATCTCTTTTACCTGAAATTCCTTAAATATTGTGCATATCCATCTATTTTCTCTCTCTCTGCCTCTGTCTCTGTCCCTCCCTCTCTGTCTTTGTTTCTTGCTCTGTCTATGTCTGTCTGTCTCTCTTTTCTCCCTTCCATCTCTTCTACTCTTTTCCCTCCTCCTCCTCCTTCTCCTCTCTCTCTCCCTCCCATCCTCCCATCATTCTACATAGTTATATTTACACATTGCTTGACCTAACAGAATGTGAGGGCAAAGACTAAGGTTTTGCCTTTCCTTGCATCCCCAGTACTGAGCACAGTGCCTGGTACATAAGAAATGCTTGTTGACCTTGGAATTCATTTCTCACTTTTCTTCTAGTTCACACCAATCCTCATTTTGACTGTTTCTACATCAGATTCTGCCTCTCTCTTCTGACCCATGTCCCTGCCTCAGTTTGTCTACTTGATTCCTGACAGATTAAGGCAAGCAGAGGTTAATTGACTTGCCTAAGGTCACACTGTTAGTGAGTGTCTGAAATCCTTTATTTCTCTTCACTATGCAATAAAGACTCCCGTTCTGTATTTCTGACCATAATAAACTGTGCTGAGATTCCTTGGCTACTTCTTTTAGAAGAGCAGAGACTCTCTAAGCAGGGACAAGTTGACTCAGTACAATGGACATTATTAAGCTATGGTCCTCCCATGCCTAGGGGCAGGGCTGCATGGAACAGTATGCTCTCCACAATTGAAAAACAAATGTATGGCAAACATATGCTGCCCTGAATAGACCATACAAATGGATGGGTCAATCATCTATTTATCCCCTAGACATCACTTTGGTGCCGGGATAGACTATAGATGGAATATGAGCAATTGGTCCTTCTCCCTTCCTCTTTGATAACTGCCCCCCCAATATTCAAAATTGATGCAGTTGGGGGCAGCTGGGTAGCTCAGTGGATTAAGAGTCAGCCCTAGAGACGGGAGGTCCTAGGTTCAAATCTGGCCTCAGACACTTCCCAGCTGGGTGACCCTGGGCAAGTCACTTGAGCCCCATTGCCTAGCCCTTACCACTCTTCTGCCTTGGAGCCAATACACAGTATTGACTCCAAGATGGAAGGTGAGCGTTAAAAAAAAAAAATTGATGCAGTCACAGGAAGTAAGGACTTAGAGGTGGTGAGCTAGCTTAAACATGAGGCCACCCTTGGTTGTCTCTTTACAAGTATTAACAAGTTTCTCTAATAAAATTGCAAAACCACTGGCTAGGTGAGATAAGTGGCCATGCTTAGATAGCATTTTATTTTATTTTATTTTATTTCTTTCAACCCTGACCTTCTGACTTAGAATCAATACTATGTATTGGTTCCAAGGCAGAAGAGTGGTAAGGACTAGGCAATAGGAGTTAAGTGACTTGCCCAGGGTCACCCAGCTAGGAAGTGTCTGAGGCCAAATTTGAACCCAGGACCTTCCATCTCTAGGCCTAGTTCTCAATTCACTGAGCTACCCAGCTGCTCCACAGATAACATTTTAAAAGGTGAAGTTTAACTGTTCTGAGATGGTTCAGGCTGGGGATAGCTTTGTGGAAGAATTGTCTAGCTAGTAATATTTTAGGAAGCTTGATTTTGACATGTATTCAGAGATCAGTGGACCTGGGAAGAAACAACTTGTTCCTCCTCCAAGTTAGCCATGGCAATCTGAGGTAGAGGGACTTGCTCAGTAAAAGGCAATCATTTGGCAGCTCTAGTATTCATCAGTTTGGATGAGTTTGGGCTGGAGTCAGCAGCCTACCAAGAGATGTAAACTCTTCAGGCAGTCTGAGATGCAGAGAGGCAATCACTCAAGGTTGGAAGCATCTTTTAGGAGAAGGATCCCTGGCAGCAGAGAAGAGAGCTGACTTTCGATCTAGAGAGAGCCAGCCCCAGTAACTGATAGTAGGGTTGTAGAGGAGAGTCCACCAGGAGAGGGAGGATATAAAGGCTCCCCAGGATAGGAGGTGCCTGAACAAATTGTGGTATACAAATGTGATGGAATGCTTTTATACTGTGTAGGAAATGAGAAAGAAGAGGATTTCAAAGACAATGATGAAATAGATAATTTAAATGATGAAATGGATAATTTCAAAGAGACACGGAAAGACTAGTCTGAATTGATGAAGAATGAAATAAGCAGAATTGGGGAAATAATTTATACAACAATAATACAGTGAAGACAAATAATTTTTAAGGCTATAAGAACAAGGAACAGCATGATAATCACCAATGATTACAAAGGACCAATGAGAAAGCTTGCTATCCTACCTTCACCTTCTGACAGAAAAGTCATCGATTTGGGAGGCAGAATGAAACATATAAAAGAAGGGTGACCATTGAGGGAATTTATTCCCCTTTACTATCCAAAGAAGTTGTTTTTATTATTTTCTTCCATGAGGTTGGGAGTACAGGAAGGAGAGAAAATAGATTTCTGTGAATTAAAAAATAAATAGAATTTTAACTAAACAAGAATTTTCTTGGTCACGTGTATTCTTAGCCTTTGTGCCTCACTACCATTGTAGTGCCTATTCTTTCTACAGAAACTGCATAGATTTGTGAGAGAGGGAGCCATACTTTTTCTACACAGATATACAGATTAGACAGAGTCCTTCTGTGTCACTTGCCAAGTCTGTCCATCTGTCTATCTGTACGCCAGACTTAGGTGCAAGAGAGAGACGACGAACCAGGCCCTCCGCTGAAGAGCAGGCTTTGAAGTTGAGTGGGAAGGTGGGCTGCTTTCTCGGTTTCTGAACTGCCGTTGCTCCCAAAGTCCAACCCTTGAGCATCAATATTTTCTCAGGAATTCCACATGGTAGTGAAACATGGAGTACCTCAGTCTGTGAAGAATTAAAATGAGGGATGGAAAGACACATGGTGGGTCAGAAGCTGGCTATAGCACGCCATTGGTTCTTATCCACATGTGAGTAACATAAGAGACACCCGTGTGATGGACTCTAAAAGGGTGGCTGGACACAAGATGGGAGACAAGAAGACGGGAGATGGCCAGAAGGAGCGGAGCTGTGTTCCATAGTCCTCAGGGCCTAGTTATCATCCTAGGATGGCCCACCTAGTTTTCAAGTGATAGGCTGGGATGGATATATAGTATATAGCCCTACATCAGTGGAAGACTTGAGTAATAGCTCTCCCCCAGACCTGGCTACCAAGAATGCGATCAAGGTGCTTCTCACTCTTCTTCACAACAGTAAGAGTCAATCCTGAGGGTCAAAGATGGTGATATTCCACTGATGCCAAGAGGAAGTTTTGGGGAGGGAAGAACAATTCAGTAGCCCAGATACCTCAATGATGGTGAACCAGGAAGACTGAACTTTGGAATGTCCAAGGACCCAAAGAGAACCTTGCAGTTAGAAGATCACTTCCTTTAGAGCAAGGATCATACATTGACCTTTCTTTGCATCCTGGTGCCTGGCCCATAGCAGGCCTTTAGTAAATGCTTCTTCTTGCTGCTGATAGTGATACCAACATGGGAGAGGATGGGAAAATTAAGAAAAGGCTGCTTCTGTTTTTCAGTAGCAGTTGGAGGAGATACAAGAAGAGAACTGGACTTAACGTGATGGGGTATTAGGGGATCTGCTGGAGAAGCAAGAGGTAGAGGCAGAAAGAAGTCAATTAGAAGATGGGAAGGCAGTGTGGTCCAGGGAAAGAGTACTGAATCAAAGGTTGGTGGTTTTTGTTCAGCCATGCCCAAAATTTTGTGGCCCCATTTGGAGTTTTCTTGGCAAAGATACTGGAGTGGTTTGCCATTGCTTTCTCTGGCTCATTTTACAGATGAGGAAATTGAGAAATATAGGATTGGGTGACTTGCTCATTATTCCACAGCTAGTAAATGTCTGAGACTAGATTTGAATTCATATCTAAAAAAAATTAACCTTCACTTTCCATCTCAGAATCAATACTGTGCATTGGTTCTAAGGCAGAAGAGCAGTAAGAGTTAGGCAATGGGAGTTAAGTGATTTGCCCAGGGTCACAAAGCTAAGAAATGTCTGAGGTCAGATTTGAACCCAGGACCTCCTGTCTCCATGCCTGGCCCTCTATCCACTAAGCGACAGAGATGCCCTTTGGACTCAGGGCTTGACTTTAGGCCTGTAGGGTTTGACTTTATTCACTGTACCATTTAGCTGCCTCATCTCACCTCTCTCCCTTCCAATCTCTATGACCTTGGGGAAGTCACTTTACCTCCACGGGCCTCAGTTTTTCTCCTCTATAAATTGAGGGGGTCAGAGCAGGTGGCTCTGGGGCCCTACATCCTATGCTTTCAGGAAAGGAGAAAGAGCCAGAAAGAAGCCTTTGGCCCCAAGGCTAGAGAAAATCAGGCTCAAAGGAAGCAGAAGAAAAGTCTAAACAGATCAACACAAAGAGTCAGCAGAGCACATACAGTACCATGGATGCTGTGGGAAAAGGAGAAACTGAGTCAGAATGGACAGATTCACCATAGGAGGTGAAAGTGATAGCCTAATCCTGTGTGAGGACTCCAGGGGGCATCGCTCTCAGAGCTGAGGGTCAGCAGGAAGAAGAAGAAGGCAAAAATGGTGTGGGGGTGTGAGGAGAGTGTGTGGACTGTGGAGTCCATACTTGGACTGAAGGTGAGCAAAGAATTAACAGCAGCAGCACAAAGGCCAATGAAGATTTTTGGGAAGGAAGCCCCCCTCATGGACTTGAAACTCCGTTCCCTAGATGCAATGGGAGCAGGGGACGGGAGAAGGCAGGGAAGGGACCCGAGCATGGTAGATCTAGGGCTGGAGTGAGTGAATGTGAGGAGACTTCTACTTCAACTGCCCCATAGCACAGATGAGGAAACTGAGGCTGAGAGAGGTGGGGCGACTTGTCTAAGGAGAGAATATATGTTAAGTAGCTTGCAAAGCTTAAAGCAAGTGCTATATAAATGTGAGCTACTCTTGTCTGGAGATAAATTATTATGAAATCAGGAAAGACTGGGCATTTTATTACATTAAACACAGGAAATATACAAGTGGCGGTTGCTCTTCTTTAATTAGAATGGACGGCCCATCTGAAGGAAAGAAAGTCTGATTGGTGTGTCTATACCTCTCTATGCACTCCTCTGGACACATACACATACCTGTTTCTAAAAACCATATATGTATTTTCCTTATACGAGGCTTTACTCATATATAAAATTCAATTTTATTACTTTCAAGGACACAGAGTAACTGGAACTAATTACTAGCAAAAGGTTACCAAACAGAGGTTCCCCTAGGTCTGCTTTAATGAATTAGAAAATTAATTTGCCATCAACAGTGTCCATTTGAATAAAAACCAGTGGACTAGGAGAACAAACTTGGTTTAAAACAGGCTCTGTATTCTTGTCTATTCTCTTAATTTTCTCAATAGGCCCTTTCCCTTCGGATGGAAAAAGTAAGCAATTAATATCACCCAAATTCTCCATAACTCTAATTCCAAATGACTGTATTTTTAATTAAGCATTAGTAAGAAAATTAACACTAATTGCAATACTGATTGTCTCTCTCTGAAACCTCTTGTGTGCGTGTGTGTGTGTGTGTGAGTGTGAGTGTGTTTGAGCACAAACATTTACAGTTTCTAAAAAGTCAGAAAAGTTTTGAGCTCAAAATTGTACTAAGATTTTAGGACATCATGTATGCATTATGAAATGATATATGTGCACACATACATATATATGCACACAAAATAGTTTTGGGGAAAAGTACTAGATTTTTTACTTATTTAAATAATATTTTATTTCTCCCAAATTACATGGAGAAACAAATTCAATTCATTAAGAATTTTTTTTAGTTCAAATTCTCTCCCTCCCTTTACACCTTCTCTCTCATTCCCTCCCTCATCTCCCCCTACCTCGCCATTTCAGTGGTATATGGTCAGGTGCTTCTTGCACCAGTGTAGACTGGTACTCTCCAATTAAAGGTATCCAAGAGCTGTTTGGTGTATTCAGAGTTTGAGTGACTTGCCCAGAGCTAGGTCACCAGAGCTAGGATTTGAATTTAGAGCTTCTTATTTCTGGTCAACTCTCTAGCCATTACACCAGGATGTCTTCTTTGTTATATTAAGTGGTCACACTTTTATTAATTTTTAAAATAAAATTAAAATTAAATTTAAAAATACTAGTCAATACCCTTGATATACTCATGGTACCATGAGTGAGGATAAGAAAATCTAGAGATATCAAAAAAAAGTCTATCTATCTATCTATCTATCTATCTATCTATCTATCTATCTATCTATCTACTATCCATCTGTTCGTCCGTCTGTCTGTCCGACTGTGTCTGTCTATACACCTTTCCATCTATCTATCTATCTATCTATCTATCTATCTATCTATCTATCTATCTATCTATCTGTCCGTCCGTCCGTCCATCTGTCTGTCCATCTGTCTGACTGTGTCTGTCTGTCTATACACCCTTCTATCTATCTATCTATCTATCTATCTATCTATCTATCTATCTGTCCGTCCGTCCATCTGTCTGTCCATCTGTCTGACTGTGTCTGTCTGTCTATACACCCTTCTATCTATCCATCTATCCATCCATCTATCTATCTATCTATCTATCTATCTATCTATCTATCTATCTATCTATCATCTATCCATCTATCTATCTATCTGTCTGCCTGTCTATCCATCCCTTCCTTTGTCTATACACACACACACACACACACACACACACACACACACACACACACACACACACACACACGAGTGTATAGACAGATAGACATGGCAACTTTCTAGAAACATTTACGTTCCATGACTCTACATTGGGAACTTTCTTGCCCTAACCTCAACTATCTCCCTGCCTGAGCCCAATTAGTACCACTTGCGTGAGAAGCTGTCCCCTCCTTTGAAATCTTGCCATTGACTATGTCCTGTGTTATCCCCTCTCTGGTAGGCTTTGGAGGCATTGGCGAGCTGCCCCCATGTAGCACTGTCAGCCAGGTGCCTGTGCTGCCAATACCCTCCTCCCCACTTAATGACGACTGTAACAAAGGGCTAAGGCTTTCATCATTCAATGGTCTGGCTGATTCTTTTGTGAAACTTCCTGTAAGTCTCTAAATGACTGAAAGCAGCCTGGAACAGGGATTTATAAAGTTAAAAGTGTTTGGATGTTGAAATGTGTCCAAATTTTAAAAAATGCTGGCTTCTGCTTTTCAAGTACTATAAACGTACAATGTATAGTAATGTAAAGTTACAGTGTAACATGAAGCTTTTAAGGATGAAAGTTAATAGGTATAAATGCATGGTCCTACACTTGTATTTTGATGGATCTATGATAACATAAGCCAGCACTTATACTTTTGCGTATGCTATCCCCCTTGATTCTCATAATAATTCTGGGTTGTTATTGTTCTGTTGTGTCTGACTCTATGAACTTGTATAAAGTATTCTTGGCAAAGATACTCGGGTGATTTGCCATTTCCTTCTCTAGTGGATTAAGACAAACAGAGGTTAAGTGACTTGCCCAGGATCCCACAGCTACTCCACTCCTTTAACCCAGAAAATCTACTACTTAGCTT
>NC_077227.1:22441359-22491359 GCF_027887165.1 Monodelphis domestica | reverse complement strand
CTGACTTCCTTCTTGAAGTCCAACTCCTTCTTGAAACTGACTTCCTTCTTAGAGTTGACTCCCCTAGCCCCAGAAATTCAGGGCCTTTTATAGTGGCTTTTTGTCCCTTCCCCTTTTCACTAGGACCAATCACAGCTTCCAAATTTCCCAGCACTTCCCAGGGGGAAGTGTTTGTGGGAACCACTTCTCACCTTCTAGAGAAGTGAATACTCATTAAAAGGGTTCACAGATTCCTGGCTGACTAAGGTGTGAGTTCTCATTTCCTGGCTGATGGAGTTGAATGGGTGTGAATTCTCTAAGTGGTTTGGAAGCTTCTCCACTTAGTTGAAGGTTTTGTTGATTCAATCAAAAGGTGTGTTAACTCAAAACAGACAAAGGAATAAAGGATTCCCTTGTATAATTGAAAATCTGTTGCCCTAAAAATGAACTACATTTCTCAGGGGCCCACTAACTTCCTGTGCTTACATACTTCCTGTAGACCAGGGATATTAGGTGGCAATGAGGAGGGTCCTGGCCTCTTTACTTCCTGTCAAGAGCATGGTGGTGGTAAGCATAGGGTTTTGAACTGGCTAATTAAATGGACCCAAGGTTTTATTTTGTATCCCTTTTATTCCTTTATTTCTAATGATCATTTAATAAATATCCTAAAGATAATATTTTTATTATTGCACATTAATTTTAACTTTTACACCTTTCACAAGGGTAAACTCAAATTAGACAAAGGGAACAAAGAATTCCCTTTTCACACTAGGTGACTCCATGGATAGAGAGCCAGTCCTGGAAATGGGAGGACCCAGGTTCATATCTGGCCTCAGACCCTTCCTAGCTGTGTGACCTTAGGTAAGTCACTTAACCCCAAATGCCCAGCCCTTGCCGATTTTCTACCTTGGAACCAAAACTTAGTATGAATTCTAAGACAGGTAAGGGTCATTAAAAAAAAAAAAGATAGATTCATTTGGAAGAAACCTGAGATGTCATGTGGTCCAACCTCTTTGTTTTACAGATGAAGATTTAGGTCCAGAGAATGATGACTTGTTCAAGGTCTTCCAGGTAGTAGGCCACAGAAACAGATCCAAGGTCTCTGTTTTTTCAATGGTGCCCTGTGTTTTGGGGATGTAGAAAGACCCTAATAACTGAGGAGATAAGATGGGATCTGTGCTGAGCCCAGAAGAGGGTCCTGGGTTCCAATGATGAGTAACTGCATTTCAGCAAAAACACAGGAATTTTGACCATTTCAGTCCAGCCTGTGCTAAGACATGGGAATGGGAATGGAATGGCAGTTACGAAGAATAGCAAGTAGGCTGCTTGACCTGGAATGAATAAAGGATATATCAATGATAAAATATTTAAGTGCTCACCATGCACTGAGTGCCAGGCAATGTACTTAAAGCTGATGATAGAAATCCAAGTGAGATGGACCCTGCCCTGAGGAGGTTATAACCTAATAAGGGAAGGAGACCTGGGAGAGAGGGGGTTATTTGCAAAGATAGAAGGAGGAGCAGCATGAAATCAGGCTGGGAAGACTGGATTGGACATCAAAGAGAGGTATTTGTATATTATCAGAGACAAACGGGAGGTATTGAATCTTCTTGAGCAGGGGAGTGAAATTCAGACCTGTGCTTTAGGGATATCAATCTGACAACTGTATTGATTATATATTAGAGAAGGGAAGGCTAAAATAAGGAAAAATGAATGAAGAAGCTGTCACAATCTGGAGGTGATGAAAACTTCAATTAGAGTTGTGGCTGGGTGAATAGAAAGAAGTGAAGAGATGTAAGAGATATCATGGAGGTAGAATTGAACAGAATCAACAACTCATGGATCCAGAAGGTGAGAGAGAGGGAAAAGTCTCAAATGACCCTACTTTTGTGAACCCAGTTTAATGGAAAAAAGGTGAATTCTGGAGGCAGCTGGGTGACTCAGTGGATTGAGAACTAGACCTTGAGATGAAATGTCCTGGGTTCAAATCTGGCCTCAGATACTTCCTTGCTGAGTGGCCCTGAACAAGTCACTTCACCCCCATTGCCTAGCCCTTACCACTCTTCTATCTTGGAACCAGTACACAGTATTGATTCTAAGATGGAAGGTGAAGGCTTAAAAAAAAAATAAAGTAAGCATGTGAAGTCATAGACCGACATAGGGATGTTGGGATAGGAATGGGTAAGTTTCATTACCTCTAAAATAGAGATAATACTATTCATAATACCAATCTGATACTTAAAACCTTACAGAAGTGTGAATTTTAAAAAATAATTCATTGATTCTTTGACAGTGTAATTCTCATCCTGCTTTATGATATTGGAAGATTTTCCATATTTCTTTGCAGAATCATAGATTTAGAGCTGGAAGGGATTTTAGAAACCAATTAGTTCCACCTATTCATTTTACAGATAGGAAACTGAGGCCCAGAGAAGTTTAATTACTTGATCAAAGCAAATTACACAAGCAGTTGGGAGAGGAATCAAAGTCCTCTGCAATACAATTCAATAAGCACTTATTGTGTCTTCTTGGCTCTGGGAATATCAAGACCTTTGTAAAAGGGGCAAACTCCTTGCCCACAAGGATCTTACATTCTAATCTAATCTAATCTAATCTAATCTAATCTAATTTCTTCCTTTAATATCAAGCTCCATTTCTAGATCTAGCCATTCCTCATTCTCTCAACTCTTAGAACCTTTCCTTTCCAACCACTGAGTTTTTTTTTTAATAACTCTGTACCCATTCTCTTCATACATATGTTGTCCCTGCTTCCCCCTTAGAATATGAGTTTACTTCAAGTAGAGGTTGTTTTATTTCTTGTGTTACTAGCATAGTGACTGGCATATAGTAAGTACTTAATAAATGTTTTTTGATTTACTTATTCATTGATTAATCACAGAATGTTAGTTAGAAGAGACTCCAGAAACCATTTAGTCTGAGAAACCTACAAGAAGTCTACCAATTGGTCACCCAGCCTCTGCCTGAGAATCCACTTCCTCCCCAGGAGTCCATCCTAGTTTTCTAGACCCCTAGTTATTGGGAAGATTTTTTCTTGACACAGAGCCTAAATTCCCCCATTCCCGACATAGATCGTTTTATGAGCTGCCATTGCTCCCAGATTCATCCACTGGATGCCAACTTTCTGGTGCTCAATGTCTCAAAAAGCATCTAGGTGGCTTTTCTGCCAGTAAGCCCAGATCATCTCTGGGTCCATATTGAGGCTTTTTTGTCTCCAAAGGACCCACCAGAGCCTTCTTGCCACTGAGCTAGCCTTTGAACGTCCAAGGTCGTCTCCAAGCCTCAATTAGCCTCCCTTTCGTAGAAGTTGGATGTCTCTGCACTAAAAGATCCATAGTTCAGTTAACTCCATCTGAAGCTTGTTCTGCCAGCTGTCCTACTTTAGGAAAGAGTGTGGTCAGGTACAGCTCATCAGTGCTGCTTAGGGAAGGAACTGTCCGTGGCTCAAGTATTCTGCTGTGAATAATGCCAAGGCTATTATTACTTGTTGTATGTTCAACATAAGGAACCTAGCATGACTAACTCTTCATAAATGTTAAAATGCCTCCTTTATTCACCCAGGATACCTGTGATTTGTTTGTTTCCATGGAGATAGATGCAAACTGTTATAACCAACGACTTCGAGCAGAAAATCTCAAGGCAAGACAATAAAGCAGCCAGCCACTCAGCTAGGTGGAGATATAGGTGGATTTTAATAGATGTGTCCATCTTCATTTATTTTCCCTTGTCAGCTGCATAGACATGAACACAAGTCACCAAAGAATTTAATGGCAAAAGAGAGGCACAAACTGCAATCCGCAACTGATGAGGAACCACGAAGAGCAGCAGCAAATATGCCCACCAGGACTGGTATGAGAGGCAAAGAAGATGGCTAGGTTATGAGGCTAGAATGCGGCATGGCATGTGGGTGGACAGAGCATCTCAATCATCTGCTTGCAAGGTCAGGAGAAAGGAAAGAAGACCTCCAATCGTGTAGGTGCGTTCCCTTTGAGAAACCCACATGAGGACTTGGGCAAAGATCACCCATGCCAGGCAGGCATGAATGGCTTGTGATTTGCATCATTGGCCAGAACTCTCAAGTCGATGAAATTATAGGTGGTTTGAGCATGGATTTCTTGAAAAGAGTAGGATGATGGAGACTCGGAAATGGTCCTCAGGATGTGAAACAAGTAGTCTAAAAAATTAGGCTAACAGGCAGGGGGCTGAATGGAACCTCAAGGGACTGAAGTCAGTAGAGCATTGACTGAGAACTAGAAGAAACTCCATAGGTAATCTAGTGAATCTGCTCATTTGAAATATAAGGAATGTTCAGCGAACTAAAATGACTCACCCAAAAGACATATGAGAAATAAATAATAGTGTCAAGATTTGAATCTAAGTCTAGTGACTCAATATTTTTTTTTACCATTACATCATGGTTTCCTCAAACAGGGAGCCATGCTCTTCTTCCACTTACTTCCTGTGTCATCATGGGCAAGATACTTCTCTCTAAGCCTCAGTTTCCTCATCTGAAAATGAGAGATTTGATTAAATAACCTTGGAGGGTCTTTCCAGCTTTCAAGGTGTGATCCTATGCTGCAATTAAGAAAAGGCTCCATGGTCCTTTGAGGTCAAAGTCCTATTGGCCCATGCCCTCCTTCTCCTAGGGGCTTCTTAGAACAATAATTATTTCTCCGCTTCTCTATTTATGGAGCATCTAAAAAGATGAAGCTTTGAGAGTGGCAGTCAATTTCACACCCAATACAAAATATGACCAGCTTGAAAGATAGACATAAATGAACAAAAATGGCTACCCTAGGGACTTCAAGGGGTTTTTGAAAAAGATATGAGATCATTCTAATGGAATCGGGTTTACCTTTACAAAGGAGTACTTTAGAAGAGTCAAGATGGGGTTTGCTTTTGCTCTGATGTTTCCAAAATATTCCTTGAGAAAAGTCCTCTTGCCAACATTTCTTTTTCCCCAATAAAATGAAGAATGCTTTCTCTTCATTGTCTGGGCACTCTGTTCTCTGCCTTATGAACTTCTGAGTCATAAAGAACAAACAAACAAACAAGCAAACAACACAAGCAAAACAATCTTAACTTCCCCTGGGAAAGGCTGTGCTGATTCATTAAATAAGTTCATGCTGTCCTCCTAGGAATGAAAACTTAGCCCTGACTCACAGGAAAAGCAATAACAAACAAAAAGAGCTTTTCTTTGTGGAATGATTGGCCAACTCTTGGAAATGGTGACTATTAGGCAGCAAGAAAGACAAACACGGGGGTGCTGGGTGCTGATGCTGATACACAGTCTCTGTATGAGGACCAGCTATAGGAGAAATAAGACAAGGAGAACAAGAAGGAATCTTCTGGGAACTCTGAGTCCCAAGGACAGATGATGTAGTCTTGGAATCCAGTCATTCTCCCCTAGAGTAACAGGACTCAGAAGTTGGCTCATCACATGATACATTGAGTTAACTCAATATCAATCCAACAAGCATTTATTAAATGTCAATTCTGTATCAGGCACTAAGAAGAAAATGACCAACGATCACATCTTTCTGTCCCTGGAACCTGTACAAAGGAAGAGAGACTAGAGAAAGAACGTGCTTAGGGCAAACCATCAACTAAGCCAGCAGGATTACACTTGGACTTCCAATCATGCTGTTTATTCCTTCTATGCACATGGTTGCTTGCATAGTATCTTCTCCATTAGAATGCAAACTTTTTAGGGCAACTAGGTGGCTCAGTGGGTAGAGAGAAAAGCTTGGAGATGGGTGGTCCTGGATTCAAATCTGTCCTCAGATACCTCCTAGCTGTGTGACCCTGGGTAAGTCATTGAACCCCATTGCCTAGCCCTTACCACTCTTTTGCCTTGGAAAAATACTTGTATCAATTCTAAGACAGAAGGTAAGGATTTAAAAAATGAATACAAACTTCTTGAGGGCAAAGAACACATTAATTTTTTATATCCCCAGTACATAATATAGTACCTGACATCTAGTAAGTGGATAATTGAAGCTTTTTCCATTCATTCATTCACTCATTGCCCTCCACCCCCAAGAGAAATTATGTTCCTGGATGGAGGAGGAAAGAAAGACTAATATATAAGTAAATACAAAATAAGTGAAAAATGATTTAGTGGGGAGGGCACTAATGATGGAGGAGATTTTGTAGAAGGGGGCATTAGGGAGGTTGCCAGAGATAACAGTAAGGAGGTAGAGCAATTCCAGGCAGAGACACCACTTAAGCAATGGAAACTGGAGATGGAATGTTCTGTAAAGGGAGCATCAAGGTTAATGGCTTGGCTGTATTGGATTCAGAGGGCTAGAACATAAATACCAATTCTTCTGTTTACTGTCTTTGGGCTGTTGAGCAATTTATTTCACCTCTCTGCCCCTCCTTTTCCTAATATACAAAATGAAGGGGTTCAACTAATTGACCTCTAACTTCTCTTCAAGCTGCAAAGTCATGCTAAGTATTCTGATTCTCTTAATAAATGCATGTTGATTTGTCAACTAACAAATGCTTGCTGGCTATTTAACCATGGAAGAGTCACTTCATCCCTCTGAACCTCAATTTCCCCATTTGTAAAATGGGGAAAATGTAAAATGTAAAATGGGCATCTATAGCACTAACTCACTAGGGCGTTATAAGCTCATACATCATAGATGAGGGAAAAGCCATTTTCTATTTCCTCTACTATCCCAGTTCCTACAATCACTGACAATTTGGGTCCTTGAGCAAGCTTTTATCTCTACCTGGCATTCATTATGGATTCACTCACTTCCTCTTACCCACCCCATATCCCAGCTATTTCCCAGGCCTAATTATTTCATCTTTGCATCATCTCTCAAACATGTCCCCTTCTCTCCTCTGATCCTGCCACCCCTCTAGTGCAAACCCTCATTACCTCACACTTGATTAATTCGATAGTTTGTTGATGGGTCTGCCTACTTCAAGTGTCTTCCCCATTCCAATCTATTCCACTGTTAAAGTGGTTTTTCTAAAGTGCAAATTCAAATCCAAGCATGCCATTCCCCTATTCAATAAATTTCAGTGACTCCCTATTGCCTCTAGTAGCAAATACAAGTTGCTTTTTATGGCATTCAAAGCCTTTCCCAACCTAGCTTCCCTCTACCTTTCTAGTTGTCCTATACTTTCCTTCCTTCCATGTACTCTTCGACCCAATGACACTGGTCTTTTGTTGTTCCATGAACAAGATTCTTTGTTTTTCAGTTTAGGGCACTTTTTTTCTGGCTCTCCATAATGCCTGGAATCCTCTCCATCCTCCATTCCAACTGCTGACCCCCCCCCCCATCCAGCCCCCACTTCCTTTAAGTTACAACTAAAACCCCATCATCTAGAGGAAGCCTTCCCCAATCCCTCTTAGCTCTGGTATCTTCCTACTGTTAATTACTATTTATTTTGTATCTAGTTTGCTTTTATAGATTTGCTTGCATAAATATCTCCCCCATTAGATCATAAAATCTTTAAGGGCAGAGACTGTCTTTTGTCTCCTTTTGTATCCCCAGCACTTAGTGCAGTGCCAGCACCTATCATATTTATGAAATAAATGTTGAGGGGGCAGCTGGGTGACTCAGTGGATTGAGAACCAGGCCTCGAGATAGGAGGTCCTAGGTTCAAATCTGCTCTCAGATACTTCCTAGCTGTGTGACCCTGGGCAAGTCACTTAACCCCCAATGCCTAGTCCTTACTAGTCTTCTGCCTTGGAAACAATACACAGTATTAATTCCAAGACAGAAGGTAAGGGAAAAGAAAGAAAGAAAGAAAGAAAGAAAGAAAGAAAGAAAGAAAGAAAGAAAGAAGAAAGAAAGAAAGAAAGAAAGAAAGAAAGAAAGAAAGAAAGAAAGAAAGAAAGAAAGAAAGAAAGAAAGAAAGAAAGAAAGAAAGAAAGAAAGAAAGAAAGAAAGAAAGAAAGAAAGAAAGAAAGAAAGAAAGAAAGAAAGAAAGAAAGAAAGAAAGAAAGAAAGAAAGGAAGGAAGGAGGAAGAAAGGAAGGAAGGAAGGAAGGAAGGAAGGAAGGAAGGAAGGAAGGAAGGAAGGAATGAAGGAAGGAAGGAAGGAAGGAAGGAAGGAAGGAAGGAAGGAAGAATGAGAAATGAAAGAAAGAAAGAAAGGTTGATTAGTTGATTAATTGATAGAGAAGGTAGTGCGAGCAATCGAGAAAAGCTGTGATTCACAGAAACAACATGGGGTCTTCTAATTTGCACTTCCATTGAGCAATGAGAAAATACTGCTTCTGTTACCTTTGAAAAGAGATTCAGGTGTCCTGTTGCACAGGGCATCCAAAAAAGTACCAGTGACAGCACAGAACAAGCTATTATTGTCGGTCAATTTGTCCTTCCTGAAACTTCCTTTGTAGTTAAAAGTTGGCCAGTACACAGAAAGGAAGTGTTAGGTATGTTGATAGAACGCCCAAACGCGGGGTCAGGGGAAGCTCACTTCAAATCCTACCTCTGATATATTCTATCTGGGTGACAAGGCAAGTCAATGTCTGCCTTTGAGTTTCAATCTCCTCCTCTGTAAAATGGGGATAGCAATACATGCAGATATTTTTGAGGCTCAAAAACTGTAGGGATTGTATTTTGTTCAATTGAATCAATGTATCCGTATAAAATGCCTTGAAAACATTAAAGCACTGTGTAAATGTCAGTTATAATATTATTCAGGAGAGATCTGTGGAGAGGCGAAGATGAATCAAGCAGACTGTGTCTCAAGACAAGAAATACCATTGGGGGGGGGGGGATGTTTTCCTCGCACTCTCTATTATGAGCACACCTAACTCTTTAGGAAAACACTATCTCCACCTCAGAGTTTTCTTTTCAATAGGTCCAGGCATAGGAAAACAGAAATTGTCTGACTGAAGGTTATGTGTTATGAGTCACGTAAAAGAAAAAAATCCAAGTCTCAGTATTCAGTTAAATAGATATCCAACCAACCCAGAGCTTTATACAGCACAACATTGACACCAGGAGAAAGCGTAAACCTTGCCCAGGAAGGAGAGCTGCCAGGAACAGAGTAATTTTCTGGCTTTTTCTCTGGTATTTATAAATTTGATTCTTTGTGAATGTCAGCAAGCCTCTGAATGGCTGTTGAAATTCCAAACTGGGAATATTTACAGCTGGATGGTGAAGTTAAACTAGCAGTTACCAGATGTTGGCTAGGCACATTCTATTATGAGCCCATTCACATAGGTTTTGACCTTTCTGGAGGTGGGAATGACGCCTTGGTCTTTTCTCTCCATCCTTTCGTTCGGTCTGCACCCAGTCCAATCCACTAGATAGGGATGAAGTGGCAACTCTGTGGGAGGCCATGTGATAAGTGCATGGGGACAAAGACCATGCAAAATAGTCCCTGACCTCAAGGAACTTCTGTTCTTCTAGGGTGGAAAAAGAGTAAGTCAGGGAAATGTCTTCTCTATGGAGAGGAAACTAAGTGACGGAAAGGACTGAAATCCACGGTCTCTGACTCCAAATCCCATTCCCTTTCCATTATTCCATTTTTAAAGGGGTTCAGATTGGCATCAGTTAGCTGTCTCTAAGGCGTGTTGCATTCTATCCTCTCCTCCACCCAGAGAAAACTACCACACACCCCATATTTTAAAAAGAAAGAAACCCTAACTTGAATTGGAGAAGTTAATTTAAAAATTTGTCTTTTCTTTTATATCATCTCCATTTCCAGATATCTCTGGATATCTGGATCCAGACCTCTCCCTCCCTATTCAGAGAGCCATCTCTTATAACAAAGAATAAAAAAGGAAAGAAAAAATCTGCTAAATTTGTTGATACATAAGTATGATAGGCTATCCAGTCTTCCATGCCCATATTGACTGCCCTCCTCCCCCAAAGATTTATATTTTCACATCTCTTCCTTGGAATCAACCTTAAAACAACCTTACTGTCTATTTTGTAGATAGTTTTCTTTGCATAGATTCCGTATTCATATAGAAGAGGGATGTATTTCATTGGTCATCATAATGATAATGTTGGCAGGTTTTTAATTGTCATCTTTATTGTTTCCGGTCCCATTGTAATAATTGTGAATGCCATTTTCCTGATCCTGCTTACTTCCCTCTGCATCGTCGGTTCACCTGTCTTCCCAAGGTTCTCTGACTTCTTCACATTCATTATTTCTTATAGTATAGAGATATGTTACACTTATGTACTACAATGAGTCTTCCAGGGAAAGCAAATCTACTTTGTTTCTAGATGAAATTTATGTCATAAACAATCCAGTCTATTAGGCTGTGTCTCAGCATCAGAACTTCTGCCCCTCAGATGGATCATGTAACCATAAAAGCCCAGCTCCATCCAGAAAATGGGCCCAAGGAGGAGATAATGAAGCAAGAAGCTCAGTACCATTGAGAAGCCTCTTGTTTAGCATTTTCCTTTCTTCTAGTAAATATTCTTTTATTTAATATTATCAAATTATTAAATATATCAAATATTTTTATGCTAATATCCATTCTCCCTTCTTCCCTCTGTATTCTCTCAACCCATATCAAATGATGCCTCATAGCATCTAATTTAAGGAACAAATAAGTGCTGAAACTAGATTCTTATAATTGTCTTCCAGAAGTGAGGCATGATGCATGTCAGCTGCCATTGATATGATGTTTGGTTTTATGGAAGTGTCTTACTCTCGGGCACAGGAGAGGAATGCATTTTATTGAGAAATGAAGGAGGGATGAAAAATTAAAGGGTATAAACAAAACACCAAAGGGAAAATTACAAAAGAAAGTGGAGTGACCCAACAAGTCCTTTAGCAAATGACCTCACCAAGACTAGACAGTTGCCGGAGAAGTACTTTTCCAGGTTGGAAGAGGTTCCCAAAGGCTTGAACACAATCTTTCCTCCTTCTTTCTCAGCAATGGAAGGATTCAGCTGAAAGGAAGCTATCTCAGCAGAAACGAATGTCAACAGTGCTGAGAAGGCCATTTTATCACCTCATCTCATCATATCTCATTTTGTATCATCATGTTCTGTTATATCATTCTATTATAGGAAATCACATCATGTTATGTTATTTTATATTATGTTATAGTATTACATAGTTGGTTATATTATTTCATTTATATCACTTTGCATTATTTTATTATGTATAATTTTATTTTATCATTTTATCAATACATTTTCCTTTTTTATTTCACCACACACCTCAGACTTACAAAATTGTTATAAATGAGAAAAGTGGGAATTGTATGGGATGGGTTGTGAAAAGATAGGTACACTGATGCACTATTGGTTTAGCTGTAAATTGGTCCAACTATTCTGAAAGCATTTTAGATTTGAAATTTAAACTAATTTTAAAAATACACACCTTTTCCCTTCTTGAAACAGTCATTGTTTATGACTTTAAAAAAAGAGGGGGGTAAAAATAACTTGGTAAAACTAGCTACTACATCAAGTAAGCCTGATAAGTATATGTATCATTTCCCATCAATAATCCCCTAACTTTGAAAAAAAAAGGGTGGGGGAGTGAAGGACATAAATGTTCTTACCTTTTCTTGGGGACAGGCTTGGTAATTATGATTAAACAAAATTCAGTTTGTATTTGCTGTTGTTTCCATTTACATTATCATAGTCATTGTGTAAATTGCTTTCTTGCCTCCACTTACAGTTTTTCTGTATTAGTTTTTATCTCTTTCCATATTTATCATTTCTTACATCACAGTGATACTTCATCACATTCAGCTAGGTGGCACTGTCAAGGATAGAACCATAGATCTGAAGTCAGGAAGATCTGAGTGCAAATCCAACCTTAAATACAGTGATCCTTCATCTATTAGGAGAGTTATATTACAGAGACCCCCACGATAGGTGATAATCTACGAAGTACTGGGAGAGCAAACAGACTGATGCTACAGTCATTAAGCCAATCAGCACTCAGGATACAGAACACAGCTCTCAGCCAATAGTGTGCCCTGTATAATTTCACATCAGCAAACTTGAGTAAGTGGTAGTGGCATACTTCAATTCCATTGTGTACAGCATGGTATTCATCCACAAAATCCCATGATATAGCAAAAACTCCAAGATACAGAATTATATATATATATATATACATACATATACATATATTTATATTTAAAAACATGATCTAGTGAAGCCTTGATAAGTGAACCACGATATAGTGAGGGACAACTTCCTTGTTTTGTGACTGAGTAAGTAATTTAACCTTTGTCTGCCTCAGTTTCTTCAACTATAAAATGGGGATGACAGTAGCTCTTACCTGGGAGGGTTGTTATGAATATCAAATGAGATAAGGATTATAAAATGCGTAGCACATAGGAAGGGTTTAATAAATATTTATTGAATCCATGACATCCATTTATATTCCACAGTTTATTGGGCCATTTCCTAATCAGTTGGTATCTATAGTATTTTGTTTCTAGTTACTTGCTGTTACAAGATGTGCTACTGTGATTATTTTGGCATTCATGGGACTATTTTCCCCCTATATTTAACCTTCTTCAAATAGCCTTATTGGTTAGATCTCTGAATAAGATATTTAGGAATATTCTATTCACTTTCTTCTCCAAATTTCAAATTGTCTTTCCTAATGGTTGAACCAATTTACATCTCCACCAAGAGTGTATTAGGGACCCTATCTTTAAACAGTCCCTCCAGCAGATAAGATTTTCTCTTTTTTAAAAAAAATTATTTATTTAGTCAATTTAAGAACATTATTCCTTGGTTACAAGAGTTACATTATCTCCCTCCATCCCCTCCCCCCACCCTTCCTGTCAGCACAATGTGTCCTTGATCAGAACCTATTTCCATATTATTGATATTTGCACTAGGATGGTCATATAGAGTCTACATCCCCAATCATATCCCCATTGATCCATGTAATCAAGCAGTTGTTTTTCTTCGGTGTTTCTGCTCCCACAGTTTTTCCTCTGAATGTGAATAGTGTTCTTTCTTGTAGATCCCTCTGGGTTGTTCAGGATCACTGCATTGCTACTAGTAGAGAAGTCAGTTACATTGGATTGTGACACAATGTATCTGTCTCTGTGTACAATGTTTTCCTGGTTCTGCTCCTTTCACTCTGCATCAGTTCCTGGAGGTCGTTCCAGTCTCCATGGAACTCCTCCACTTTATTATTCCTTTGAGCACAATAGTATTCCATCACCAACATATACCACAATTTGTTCAGCCATTCCCCAATTGATGGGCATCCCCTCATTTTCCAGGTTTTTGCCACCACAAAGAGAGCAGCTAAGAATATTCTTGTACAAGTCTTTTTTCCCCAGATAAGATTTTATTATCTTTACCATTTGCTAGTTTCTCCAGAAACACTTTTATTTGCATTTCTCTTATCTATGTTGAATTGAAATATCTTTCCATCTAATGTTGAAAGCTTGCAACTCTTCCTTTGAGACTTTGTCCTTATTATATGATCCTTTCTCTTGGAGAAAGGTAGCACAAAGCTGCCTCATGTATCCTCAGTCAGTTAACAAACACTGATTGAGTAGTATGTACTATGGAGTGTGCTAAGTGCTGGGAATACAAAGGGGAAAAGATTACTTGTGCTCAAGGAGCTTCCATTCTAATGGTGGAGATAACCTGCAAACAACCATCTACACAAATTGTATTATTTGTATATATTATGTGTATATGTGTTTGTATATCTGTACATATGCAATAAAAGTATTACTTTATGTCAGAGGGAAGGCATTAGTAGTGGATGAGACAAGGAAAGCTTCCTTGCAGAAGGAGGGACTTGGTGCTGCCTAGTAGGAAGTGAGGGAAGTCAGAAGTGAGGAAGTCAGAAAGTGAGGAGAGAGATAATTACAAGCATTAGAAGCAGCTCATAAATATGCACAACATTGGCAGATGAAGTGTTCTGTGCAAAGAACAGGCAGGAGGCCAGTGTCACTGGACCTTAGAGTTCATGGAGGGTAGTATGGTGTAAGACTAAAAAGGTAGGAAAACGGCAACTTGCAAAGAGCTTTCCATGTCAAAGGAATTTGGTCCATAGTATTTATTAAGGAGGGAGTGATATGGCTAAACCTATCCTTTAGGAAAATCATTGGTGCTAAGTGGAAACTGGATTGGAGTAAAAACTTAAGGCAGGGATACAGACTAGCAGACTAGTACAATAGGCAGAAGGTGCTGAGGGACTGGTTGGTGGCTGTAGTAGAGCAGAAAAGGACTTGGAAGAGAGAAGTTATGAAGGTAGAAAAGATAGATCTGCCTTCAAATTGGATATGTAGGGTGACCTGAGAGTGAGCATCGAAGGATGATATTGAAGATGGGAGGCTGAGTGACTGGGAATATGAAGGTATCCTGGGCAGTTGGGAAGAGGAAAGAGTTTGGGAGGAAAGAAAAGAAATGTTGCTTTGGATATGTTGAATTTGAGTGACTCCAGGATGCCCAAAAGCCAAATGATGATACAAGTGAGGAAGCCAAGGGAAAAGAATAGGGATGGATAGATAGACATGGCTGTCTCTGCATAGAAGTGATAATAGAATTCATGTGAGTTGAAGCAATTTATTGAGGAAGATTGTATATAGCAGAAATTTTTATCCTTTTGTAATCTGGTGAAGTCTAGGAATACTTTTTCAGAGTAATGTTTTTAAATGCATAAAATAAAACACATAGGATTGTAAAGACCATTAATTTGATTGAAATGGTTTTCAAATATATATTTTAAAAATGTGTTCCCAGACCCAGGTTTAAGAACTGCTGGTAGAGAGATAAAAGACATGAGGTCAAGAAGTTCAGAATGATGTGATCATCATCACCTCACAGGATGGTTGTAAGACAGATTTTTCAGAAATCTGGAAGAGTTTGAAGCTGACAGTTACAATTAAATGGTAAATGATAAATGTCTTCTAGAAGCAATGAGGGGAAGAAATGGCTAGAGAGATGAACTTGTAATCAAGAAGACTTGAGTTCAACTCAGACATTTAGTAGTGATGTGGCCCTGGCCAAGTCACAACCTCTGTCAATCTGTCTCCTCAGCTCTAAAAAGGAGATCATCATAATATCCCCTACCTCTCAGAGTTGTCATCAAATGACATAATATTTGTAAAGCCCTTGCTCCAGTGCTTGGCACATGGTAAGCACTAAATAAATGTTTCCTCCCTTCTTTATTTTTCCCAATGTGGGATCAATGGCATCAATTAATCAACAATCATTTTTTGTGTTTAATATATAAAACACTCTATGCCAGGGGCTGGGAATACCAAGAAAAAGGCACAATCTCTGCCCTCAAAGCATTAATGTGATCAGAAAAGACAAAATATACAAGTGTAAGAATATTAAAAGACAATGATACAAAACAGATTCAAAGTGACTGGATCGAGGCACTGGCAGTTTGAATAATCAGAAAAATCAAGTAGATGGAGCTTCTTGAACTGATTCTTGAAGGAAATTAAGGATACTAATAATACAGATAGATGCGAGCTACCAGTTTGGTTTGATGAAATTCAGTTCATTTTTTAGCGATTGGCTTGAATGAGTGGGTCCTTTTTTGGGAGAGCTGGAAAGGGTGGGTGGGTCTGGTAATCAGAAGACCCAGACAGCTGAATTGAATCAATCAATCAATCAATCAAGAGTATAAACAAAGTGCAAGCATGTCTTAAATCAAAGTGAAAGGAATAAATATTTTGATCGCTGAATAAAGACAGATGATGGTACATAAGAAATATTATGATTGGTTGAAAGAATCAGACACACCTCTTGCATCTATTTATATACAGCAAGCCTGTGTACTCTTGGAGGAGCTCCAGCCAAGCCCTGAGAGAAGATTTCTTGAAAGGAGGAAAGACTATGTGATTTTGAAATACTCACCAAAGTCATCTGAGATGCCACCAGGGACTAGAAAGTGATAGTGGTCACCAGAGGGGTAGAGACTGAAAACAGAAGAAATGCCTGTAGATAGATGTGGAAAGCCAGTCACCTGAGATGATGACAGTTCAGAGAGGGGGGGAGGAAGGGGGGGGAGGTGGGGAGAGAGAGAGAGAGAGAGAGAGAGAGAGAGAGAGAGAGAGAGAGAGAGAGAGAGAGAGAGAGAGAGAGAGAGAGATCCTCAGGAAGGCAGCAAACTTTAGACCCCAACAGAGAGCTAAACTTAGGAGAATTCAATAAGGCCTCTATGATATGGGGGAAAAGGGTTCCCAGTAATCAGGAGCTGTTTATTACCTACTCATTGGCCACAATGGCCCCCATTAGATATGTATTTCAAAATAATTTTACAATAAGTCTCCCCATACTCCTTGTGTGTACAAGAAGAAGGTATGACCCCAGTTTTGGGGGTGGGTGGGAGAAGGAATCATTTCTGCAGCAATTTTCCTTTCTATAACTGTTTAGTAAATATTTTTAAAAGCCATTAAAGACTGTTTTATAATCAATGAATACCCAGAACTGACTGCAGTAGTAGTAATCCACTATCTGGGGACCTGATCTACCATTTGGAATAAAAGTTGGGGAAATAGCCCTAGGGGGATGGGTTTTGTGAAAACTTATTGTTGCTGTTGATTAGCCATTTTTTCAGTCACATCTTAGTTTTCATGTCTCATTTGGAGTTTTCTTGGCAGAGATAGTGGAGTGGTTTGACATTTTCTTCTCCAGTTCATTTGACAAATGAGGAAACTGCAAATGGGGTTAAGTGACTTGGCTAGGGTCACCCAGCTGAGTGTACATGGCTAACTCGAATTTGAACTCAGACCTTCTTGACTCCAGGTCCAGTTTCTCTAGTCACTGAACCACCTAGCTGCCCATGCTAAAACTGCATGATACCAAATAATAAGGATAACATTCACTTTTGCTTTTCAAATTTTTAGAAATTATATAGTTTCTGGAGAGCCTGAATGGTTCAGATGATAAAAGGATGGCTTTGGCATCTTAAAGACCTGGATTTAAGTCATATTTTTGACCCATACTAGTTGTGTGGCTTTAGGTAAGTTACTGTACCTGTTAAGGACCCAGGCAAATCTTAGAGTCACTGTTGATCTGTGTTAGTGGAGGGAATTTTCATTCCAGGAGTCCCCTGTACTGATGCAATAACAGTTTTAGACCAAAGAAAAACTTTTTTCCCCCTACAATTCTGTCCCCACTTTGATTCCCAGCCAGCCCCTTCCAAAACTCACTCACACAAAGGACAAAGCTTACCCTGTCAAAAACATTTTTAACTGAAGTAGATGAAATGATTTCCCCCCCTCCCTTTCCAAACTAAATGGAGCCTTCTTTTCAGGGACACCGTCACTCACTTTTCAACAATATGATAGGCAAGACCTGGTGACTGCCCCCTTTAGAAAGAGACTCAGATGAAGGCAGTTGGAAGTCCCTTACAGCAGAGCTGGGTACTGTCCCTCTGAGATGACTTCTTGAGAGACTGATAAAAACAACTGGCCAAGTTGCCAGATAATAGAAAGAACCGGTAAGATTCTAAAAGTCTGCAGAATTTGATGGAGGGTTTAGGACAGAATTTGGGGGGAGGAACCCTGAAAGGGAATTTTCTTTGGTCATGATTTGTTTTCCTGGAGTCTAGAGGCAAATGCTTTGGCATGAGGACCTCTCAGATTTGGGGGTGGAGGTGGGGAAAGATCCCAAATGAGCCTTTTTATTTTGCCTCTTCAGTCTGAAGAGAGAGGTCTCTTGGAAGGTTGGGGGCTTACCTGTGTTAGCTTTGCTCCGTTCTCCATTATCATTGAGTCACTTTGTTTCAGACACTTTGCAAGTGGAGGTAGCTTTCTTGAGAACTCCAGGAGGATCAAAGCACTTTAGAAATCATCTAACCCAGCCCCCTCATTTATATCTATATCTATATCTATATCTATATCTATATCTATATCTATATCTATATCTATATCTATATCTATATCTATATCTATATCTATCTATCTATCTATATCTATCTATATCTATCTATCTATCTATCTATATCTATCTATCTATATATATATATATATATATATATATATAGCTAAGCACCCTTTTATTGTGTGCCAGGGACCATGGTAGGCACCTGGGATACAAAGACAGACTACCCTGAAGGAGCTTACCTTTCTATACTCTGTAAGTAGCACTGCTCCTCCAACCCTGCTCTTCAACAGTTCCAGCTGTTTCACTTCTCTCTTCCTTCCTTCCTTCCTTCCTTCCTCCCTCCCTCCCTCCCTCCCTTCCTCTTTTCTTTCTTTCTTTCTTTCTTTCTTTCTTTCTTTCTTTCTTTCTTTCTTTCTTTTTCTTTCTTTCTTTCTTTCTTTCTTTCTTTCTTTCTTTCTTTCTTTCTTTCTTTCTTTCTTTCTTCCTTCCTTCCTTCCTTCCTTCCTTCCTTCCTTCCTTAATTCTTTCTTTCTTTCTTTCTTTCTTTCTTTCTTTCTTTCTTTCTTTCTTTCTTTCTTTCTTTCTTTCTTTCTTTCTTTCTTTCTTTCTTTCTTTCTTTCTTTCTTTCTTTCTTTCTTTCTTTCTTTCTTTCTTTCTTTCTTTCTTTCTTTCTTTCTTTCTTTCTTTCTTTCTTTCCCTCCCCCTGGCACAGTGCCTAGAACGTATAAGATAGGTCCTTAATCAACGTTTGGTGATTGATTGCATGTGGTAGCAGATCTGGGGTCCCAGTCTCCATTCTAGGATTCTGGCCCGGTACTACTTCCCCTACACCCGCTATATTTGAGGGGGAAAGAACTGTTCAAGGGATCTACATGTTGTAGCTTCCAGGACAGTGACCCTCACCTGAAGAGAACTCATCGTGGCCCGGGGGAAGTTTGGGGCTGTGGGAACCTGAGAAAGAGCAGAAGTACTTAGATCATACAGAGCCCAGCGGCCCCCAGCGACCCTCTTTCTGTCTACTAGATCTAGTGCTCACCCCTGTATCTGGTCTGGGTGTCCCCTGGAGTGGATGCTTGAGGATGTGACAGTGGCCTGTGGCTGAGCCCCAGGGTCCCGGGCTCCTCAGCAATGTGCTGGCCTGGGCAGGGCCAGGCAGGCTGACTCAGGGGCTCTGGAGTGACCCCAGTGGAGATCAGTAAGGCAGCAGCAGCAGCAGCTGGCTACAGGCTTTGGGGTGGGGTACAGGAGCTCGGAGCCAAGCCGACTCCAGCGCGCCCTGGAAAGGCTCCATTCTGATTGTCCCGTGTGTGCATGTGTGTGCATGCGTGTGTGTGTGCGCGCGCGTGTGTGTGTCACTGGCTCCCAAAGAGTTGTCAGGAAGTTGGAGGGGAGGGGCGAGCAGCGCGCCCAGGGCTTATAACGAGCCGTCGGGGCTGCGGCGGCTGAGGCAGCAGCGGCGGCTGCAGGAGCGGCGGCTGCTGCAGGGAAGAGAAAGGCTGCGGCCCGGGTCAGTACTGTCCCGGCGGGAGGTGGCCAGGTAGGCGGTGGCGACGGCGGGCGGGGCCGCTCCGTCGGTGCGCGCACCTATCCGTCTGCCCTTCAGTGTGTCAGAGTGCAGAGCGGGACCGCCAGCTGCGGTGGCTGCTGGGCTATGGCGCCTATGGTGCTATTCAATGCGCTGGCCACGAGGCTGCTCTTCGGGCTTCACTCGCTGGTGGGCTTCTGGCGGGTGACAGAGGTGAAGAGGGATCCCCGCTTCTGGATGCTAGCGCTGCTGCTCTTCCCGCTCCTCCTGGAGACCGCACTGACGCTCAAAAGGCGCCGCGGCCGAGGCTACCCTGGGTGAGCCCCCAATTCCCTCCGCGCCTCTCACTGCCCCCTAGCAGCTAGCCCCAGCATGGCTCGGGACGGGGCGGACGAGACACCAGTAGTTCCCACCGGAGCTTCCCAGACTAGAGACGCAGTTGGACGCCGCGGTGGCGCGCAACCTTGGCTCTCCCACCTCACTCTCACATCTTGGTGGGGTGAAGATTGCGGGCAACCCTGGGGTACAGACTGGAGCTCCAGGACCCAGGTCTCTGCAAGTGTTTGGGGTGGGGCGGGGAGCAGTCACTGTTGCAGGGAAAGAGGCTGCTTCTGCCCCTGCTAAACGAAGAAGAGGACTTGGATATGCTTGTTTCCTAAGTTTACAGTCTCTCTCTCTCCCTCCCTTTCTCCCTCTCTCCCTCTCTCTCTGCCTCTCTGTCTCTGTGTCTCTCTGTGTCTCTCTGTCTCTCTGTCTGTCTCTGTCTGTCTCTGTCTCTGTCTCTGTCTCTGTCTCTGTCTCTCTCTCTGTCTCTGTCTCTGTCTCTGTCTCTCTCTCTCACCCCCCTCATCTCTGTCTTTCTCTTCCCCTTCTTCTCCCCTCTCAGTCTACTCCCTTCTCAATCTCACCTTCTTCCTCTTTTTTCTTCCCTCTCCTCCCATTCATTTCTTTCTTCCTCCCTCTTTGCTTTTATCCTTTCCTCCTTTCTCCTCCTTTTTTCTTTTCCTGCTTTCTCTCTCTCTCTCCCCCTCATCTCTTTCTCTTCCCCTTCTTCTCCCCTCAGTCTACTCCCTTCTCAATCTCACCTTCTTCCTCTTTTTTCTTCCCTCTCCTCCCCTTCATTTCTTTCTTCCTCCCTCTTTGCTTTTATCCTTTCCTCCTTTCCCCTCCTTTTTTCTTTTCCTCCTTTTTCTGTCTCTGTCTCTGTCTCTGTCTCCGTCTCTCTCTGTCTCTCTCTCTCTCTCTGTCTCTCTCTCTCTCTCTCTATCTCTCTCTCTCTCACCCCCCTCATCTCTGTCTTTCTCTTCCCCTTCTTCTCCCCTCTCAATCTACTCCCTTCTCAATCTCACCTTCTTTCTCTTTTTTCTTCCCTCTCCTCCCATTCATTTCTTTCTTCCTCCCTCTTTGCTTTTATCCTTTCCTCTCCTTTTTTTCCTTTTTCCTTTTCCTCCTTCTCTCTCTCTGTCTCTCTCTGTCTCTGTCTCTGTCTCTCTCCCTCCTAACCCCCACCTTTCCTTAAGCTCTCTTGAATCTACTACTCTTTCCTTCTTGAACTCTTGAAAATCAGCTGGATAGCAGGAAACCACAAGAGGAAACCATTTGGTTAAGGAGGTAGCTAGGGTTAGGAAGTTGAGTGAGGGCACAAGCAGAGTCCTCCACTGGGCACTGGCTATCCCAGGCTTCCCTGTGTCTGCCTCTGGGGATCAGGCTTGTGTCGCTTTGGATATTGCTGGGGATTTTTACTTTCTCAGTCAGGCATAGCAGAATAACTCTGAGCCTTTGGTTTACTCTCTCCCCCAGGGAGCCTGGCTCTCCTTTCTTCCCATTTGGCTGCACCCTACAATATCTCCTGCTTCTTACAACTTAACTCAAGTTCTTCAGTGGCAATGAATGGATTAAGAACAAATTTTGTGACTACCCCTGCAATTGATTTTCATCCTAGACTTTTTCAGAGTTTTAAGATGCCCACCATTTGAAGGATTTTTATAAATACTGTTAAACTTGAAAAATATATTCATATGCCTGTAATCTATTTAATATTTAAGAATAATGGAAAACAAAAACTCTGGAAATGGAGGGAGGGGGAATCAACCCCTAATTCCTGAAATTCCATGAAAATTCACCCATGGTTTTTACATTTTGAAAGTTTAAAGGAAGTAAATATTTAATAACCAATCCATATGATATAAGAGAATGCCGCAGGAATTTATTTATTTGGCTAATTGGGATGACAGATAAGGTAGGAGAGAAAATGTGAGTTGAATTGTGTTTGGAGTCAAAGAATCTGGGTTTGAATTCTATTACTACCGGCACTAGCTGTGTCTCTTTGAGTAGGTCGCTGGGCTTTTTAAACTCCTTTTTCCCTTAAGTGCAAAATAAGGGGACCAGACTGGATAACCTCTTATGTGCTTGCCAGCTTGAAGTGGACCATTTTACTTTGTGTGATCATATTTTCTAGAACAAGGTGCCATCCCAAGACATTTTCAGGATTTGATCTAATACTGTGGCTCTCAGATCATCCTTTCAAGTAACAATAGGTTATTACATTTTGGTCAGCTGACCAGTGAAGAACCTGGGGCCTCGGATCCATTATGGTAGAATTACATTGAATCATAAATTCGGAACTGGAAGGGCCAGTTCATCAAGACACCTCATCCATCTGGCACATTTTACAAATGAAAACCCAGATAGGTTAAGTGATTTTTCCCCAAAGTCACAAAGCTGCAGAGCTGAGACTTGAACTCAGGTCTTCTAAGTTCCAAATCAAAGCTTTATCTTCATATATAATGCCTGATAGAGAAATGCAATTAGCTCATAAACAAGTCAGAGGGTTAAGAAAACAAATGAGAAGGAACAGGTGTGAGTGCGTGTGGATGCGTGTTTTCTCACGTAGGTCATATATAACATTGATTTTGTCTTTGCAAAGTGCTTGACTAACAGCAGAGGAGAACTATTTCTAGCAGGAGGAGAATTAAGACTTTAGCAGAAGCATATACAATGTAGAGCTGACCTGCTAACAGTAATCGGTTGATTTTGGAAGATGCAAATAAAATAAAATAAAATAAATAAACCAAAAATCCACAATCAAAAGGACTTGGTGGCTCATTTCCTTTGGGAGAAGAGCTTGAGTGTTAATTGATACTAGTGACTGCTACTTACTACCAATGTCCCCTAGGTAAATCACTGCAAATTTTTGGACCTCAGTTTCCCCATCTGTAAAAATGTTTAGGTTGGTCTAGTTGATGTCCAAGGCTCTTTCTACGTCTAGGATTTAGGATCTTGTATTCTTATTCATTTATATCAAAAAGTTGTGGCTAGGTAGGGCCTTTCCGAACATCTTTCCATCCAGCACATCACTATGAATAGCTGGTTCTGGCTGAGGTCCCCATTCACAGTTGACAGAGGAGCCAGTGGTGGGAAACAAAAGTGATGACCAAACTACTGGCTGGAGTCCAGCATGCATTTGGGGGAAGCTTGCGTTTTTTCCCCATCCGTCATGCGTTAGTGGTCTGTGAGTGAGACCTGGTTTTTTGTTTGTTTTTTTACTTTCAATTTTAACATCTATTCCTTTTTTTTCCTTTTCTATCCCTTGTACACATTGTCCTTTGAAGCAAGTAGAGAAACCTGGAGACAGCAAGTATCAGAAACTGGAATAAAGTCAGCAAGTTGAAGTTAGTCCCTTTCACTTGAGTAGAAGTCATAGAAGGATTTTATGCTGCAGAAACAAAGAGCGTCATTTTCTTGTTGTGGGAAGCAGCCAGTCTAATCATTCAGGATGACCAAGCAAAACAGATTGAATTAGCCCAGATGTAGGCTTTAAGCTTTGTTTGTATAGAGTCTTTCTTAAAATTTTAAGGTTTTATCCATGTGTTTTCTTCTTTTAATCCTTGGTTCTTTCTTCTTCTTTTTACTCCTTCCGTTCTGTCCCAGTAATAATGGTTGAGACAGAAGGCAAGGGCTAGGCAATTGAGATTCAGTGACTTGCCCAGGGTCATACAGCTAGGAAGTGTCTGAGGCTGGATATGGAACCAGATCCCCCACCCAATTCCAGGCTTGGCTCTTTATCCACTGAGCCATCTGGCCGCCCTAATCCTTGATTATTTCTAACTAGTATAACACTACCTCCTCCATCCTACAGAGAAATACATTGAACTCCTTCCCTTTTGAAAAAGGAAAAAAAAAAAGGAAGCAAAACTGCCTTTGGGATAAGGATGACATTTAGAGTCCAGGACTTAGATTTCTATCCCAAGCCTATCACTTCCTCCCTACGTGACACTGGTCAAGTCACAACTTCCCTGCCTTCAGGCTTTTCATCTGTAAAATGAGAGGATAGAAGGACCACATTTTGCTCCCATTTCCCACCCCAAGAAGATGTTTCACTTTCTCTTTTCCCTGCAACCAAGATTGACCAATGTAGTTCATCTGTGTTCAGCCATCTTTCAATGCCTTTTTTTCTCTTTGTTTCTATTTTATTGGATTGGTTTATACAATGTTTTTTTAAGCCAGTGGTTGAGATTTTACAAATGGCTTCAAAGTGGCCTGTTTGTAACTGTTAGTTCTACTCATTTTCCCAAGTACAATGGAGCCTGCAAAAACAATTCCTTTAAAGTGCAACTTTATCGCACATTCTGCTAAGTATTTATTAAAACTCATGATATGGAGGGAGAGGGAGGGAAGCACACCTGAGGACGTGCGGCAGAGATTTGGGAAAGGATTGGACGAAAGCCATATCCAGGGTTATTTTAATTAACTTGTTGCATTTATTTCGCTTTTACATTACCTAAATCCATTCTTGTCCTCCTCCAGTGCCTCCTAATGGTTTGGAAGCAATTCTGGGTTTTTAAAAACTGTGCCAGCAAAGTATCTGCCTCTAGTGAGCTGGGACAGCTTCAGTTAGGTGTCCTTGGAGGGACTGAGGACCCATCTCATTAATTTTAAGTACAATTTCTGAGTCGTAGGAAAGCCAGCGAGCAGGTGGTGAAATTTGGGGGCGCAGAAATTCAGGAAGGTTGTCTGATAAGCTCTAGACCTTGGGATTTTAACCTGGTTTCAGAGAATTCCAGTGGGGTCCATGGATATATTTTAGGAAGACCATGAACGTGGAGGGGGTAGAAATTATATCTTTATTTTCCCAAACTGAAATTGGGCTTTCGCTTCAGTTCTGAGCCAATACCTGAGATTTTATCACTGGTGGAAATCATAGACATTTTCATATTACCATTACATTTGTTGCAGTTGTCTCAGAATATTACTTTATGCTCATCATTACTGGTTATTTGGCCTGCCATTAATTCTATTACTCCATAATATTTTGATAACTAAAAATATGTGGATAGCTATTTAATCTAATTGGTTTTCTTTGTAGCCTTCAGTATTTTATTTTTATTTATTCTTTATTTATTTGTATTATTAAATTATTAATTATTATATAATAAATATATGAATTATTTAATGATTATTAAATTATTAATTGTTATATAATACATATATAAATTATTTGATGATTATTATTATTTATTCTGCCTTTAAAAATATTATCCTGAGAAGAGTCCCTAGGCTTCATTAGACATGACCCAAAATAAACAAGAGCCACTGGCCTAAGGAACAATGTTTTTGCCTTTTCTCTTCTCCCTCGGGCTTAGTGTAAATGTTTGTTGACTCACTGAGAGTTGAGATTTGGGCCACTGAAAAGACTGCCTACTGCTATGAAATCCAAGATTCTAGAAGACGAATGTACCAATTTTCAAAAAAGGGGGAAATAGAACAAGTCTTGAAACCAGTGACTTTGCTTTGGGGTTCTGGGAAAACCATAGAATCAAAGAGGAGGTGATGTCTTTGGGCAGAGGGCAGTGAGAGCATCACTGCCTTTATCAAGAGCAGATCATTCAAGATTAAATTCATTTCCATTTTTGGAAGGATCCATGAAGTGAGGGGACTCATGTGGATAAGTTTACCTAGATTTTAGCAAGGTTTTTCCTAAATTCCTCCCTTGATTTATATGATGAAGATGGCGAGAGATGGATGAGATGGGTGCCCAATTAGATGTATTCAAGAAATGCTAGGTGTTAACGATTCTGTGTCAACATGTCCGGAGGTCTCCGGTGAATTTCCCCAGGGATCCACGAGTGCACAGGCTCATGCGTATTTTAACGTGACTCTTAAAAATCAGTGACTTGGATATAGATGGGATGCTTATCAAATTGGCAGATGACACGAAGTTGGGAGGGATAGCTAACAGTGTCAGGATCTAAAACAATCTTGACAGGCTAGAGTAATGAGCTGAATCTATTAAGATGAAATCAGGAGGGATAAATATAAAGTCTTGCACTTGGAAACAAAAAAAAACTATTTGACAAGTATAATATGGGGGAGGCCTGGAGAGATAGCAGTTGTGGGGAAAAAAAGAAGTTTCTGGGAGGGTTAATAGGCTGCCAACTCAATGCAAGTCAGGAGTGTGATGTGGTGGATAGTGGAATTTGCAAGACCTTGGGCTGCATTAAAAAGGGCTGAGATTGGGAGATGATGACACCACCATACTCTTCCTTCATTAGAGTCTTGTGTTCAGTTCTGGGTTCCACAGTTTGGGAAGGCCACTGAGAAATGGGGGAGTGACCAAAAACGGTAATCAGTGTGGGGAAGGGACCTGAATCCATGACATAAGAGGGATTGGTTGAAGGAACTGGTTATTTAGTCTGGAGGGAAAAAATGATTCAGTAGGGCCATCATGATTTCCTTCAAGTATTTGAAAGGCTGCCTTGTGGAGGAGGGATTAGATTTATTCTATTTGGACTCAGAGGGAAGAACCAGGAATAATAGGTAGAAGTTGCTAAAACTAGGTGTAATGATTAAAATTTAGGGGATTGGGGGAGACTGAGGCAGGTAGAAATTAGTTTCTCTCTGCAAGGAATATATATTTTTTAGAGGTTTATTAAAGGTTAAAGATTAAGAATATACAAGTATGAAACATGTGCCTAGGCCAGAGGCCTAGACAAAATAACCTCACATCATGGAAGAGACCTCTCTGCTCCAAAAACGGAAGTCCAAAAAAGGCCAAACCCTTCAAAAGCCTTTGCTTAAATATCTTCTCGATCTCGGCCCAGGTGAGATTACAAGGCATTCTGGGGAAGTGGAGCAAAGGCTCATGGGGATTGTAGTCCTGTATTCGAGTCTATTTTTTACATCCCCCCGTGTGATCATTTGTGGAAAAATTAATTTTTCCCCAAAAGGATCATAAAAACATAATAAACTTAAAAGATTACAATAGTGTGAGGATAAGAGAAAAAATAATAAAACCAATAATTTCTGAACACATTGACAAAAAGCCGTTAGGGGGCAGTCCCCTTTGGCATGAAAGTATACATACAAATAAATGTTCAATCAACCACACCCAAAGTTCAATTTTGTGCAACTTGTGGTCTGGAGGCTTCTTCATGATGGCTTCTCCAACAGTTCAGTTTCTGAATTCAGAGAGGTAGCATCTTCTTCACCTAAAATTCTTCTCAAAAGGAATTTAAACTTTGCAATTTAAATAATGATTTTTTTTTTTTACATTCCCCCGTGTTGTGGGTGATTGAAAGATTCAGAATCAGTTAGGGATGCATGGCTGAGGTATGAGGTATATGAATCAATTGGCAAGAGATATGCAAGGCTTTCTCACCAAAAAATGAGATCCATTTCCTCTTTGTATCTGGCCATGATCACTGTGAGTAGAAGGCAAATGAATTGAACAAGGTTAACAATTTTTTCATCTTTAAAAATACAGTAGTACAACTATGTAGATATCAAAATCCCCAAAATTCTCAATAGCCCAATTAATTACAATAGCAAACAAACACACTTTCATATTTCACATAAGTTGCTGTATGACATTTTTAAAACCTATGAATTGATGGACATTTGTCACAATTTTTACAAACATAGCAATCTTTCAACCTTGGTATTTAAACATATTTTTTTTTAAAACAAAGTAAAACTCATCTTGGGTTAAGAACATAATCAAGAAATCTATATATCATTCTGGTGCAAGTAAAATAGTGAGCTGAAGAGCATAAATAAAGGGGTGCTCCTTGTTCTTGGAGGCTTTTCCCAAGGGTACAAATGCCCTGAAATTAACTGCCCAACTTCCATTCACATGTGGGAAGGTTGGGGGTTATAAAATACATTTCACTTCAGCTACTAGAATGGGCCTTACCTCGTGGTAGGGGCAGGCAAAAATAACCAGACTGTTAAAATTCCAAAAATCATATTTAAAAAACCCTTAAAATCAAATCATTTGAGGTATTTAGCACATTAAAATTCCAAAGGTTGTTAATACAATTATAACCAGTTCTGAAGTCCATCTATCCTCAGCAAAATAGAAAAAACTGTTTTTTCATATATGGGCTTATTCACAACAATATTTGTTCAACAGTTATAGGGGAAAAACAACAGAATTTCAAAACTCAGTACATTCAAAATACATTCAATCAACCTTCAGTTCAAGCAGAATAATATTGAATCCAGTAATATATGAACTTAAAATCACAAAGTTAAACCTTAAACAAAACAATGCAATAGAATACAGATAATTTTATAAACCATTAGAGTCTGAAATGCCTTAGAATGTAGCCTTTAGTCTCTTCAAAGTTCCTTGGGGTTTTTTTTTGTTTGTTTGTTTTTATTTATCCATTTAAATGTCTATTGTCCGAAGGCAGAGTAGTAAAGGCTAGGCTATGGAGTTCAAGGGATCCGTCCAGGGCCCCACAGCTGGGAAGCATCGGAGGCCAGATTTTAGCTAGAGACCTCCGGTCCCTGGGCCTGGCTTCCAGTTCGAGGGGCCACCCATTTTCCTCCCCAAAGTTAAAGTTGAATCTTTGGGCTGAGTCTGCTCCCAGACGGGCAGGTAAAATCAATGAAATTGCCAGAAGAGTCAAAAATCCTTTTAAACAGCCCATTGCTTTTTAGGTTTCTGTTTGAAAAGTCTGTTTCTTCTCTCTAGTCTTTTCTCTCTTTCCCCTCTCTGATACCCCTGCAGCCAATACCCCCAGCCACGTGGAGGCTTAGCCTAAGGGAAAATCTCCTTTCCCTCTGGTCTCTCCCCTCCGCCCACGTGGCCAATACTGTTACCAGCTGGTCGCAATGAGTCCTGAGCGATCTGCTCCGAGGATCTGGGTGATGAGCCTGCTGGGTCGGGCTCCTGGGTCTGGGGCACAGAAATAGGCAGGCAGCGGGCCGCTGAGAGGCCAGGAGCAGGAGCGGCTGCGGGGGTGGGCAAGGCCGGGACCAGGTACCAGGTGAGGACGATCAGGGCTGCAGGCTGCAGGCAGGAAGCGGCGGGGCCGCTTTCTAGGTACTAGCTATTAAAACTGAATTTAAGATCAGAAAAGAAATCAGAAGACTGAAAGTTCTTTATCCCTTCGTGGTCGCCAAACTGTAATGATTAAAATTTAGGGGATTGGGGGAGACTGAGGCAGGTAGAAATTAGTTTCTCTCTGCAAGGAATATATATTTTTTAGAGGTTTATTAAAGGTTAAAGATTAAGAATATACAAGTATGAAACATGTGCCTAGGCCAGAGGCCTAGACAAAATAACCTCACATCATGGAAGAGACCTCTCTGCTCCAAAAACGGAAGTCCAAAAAAGGCCAAACCCTTCAAAAGCCTTTGCTTAAATATCTTCTCGATCTCGGCCCAGGTGAGATTACAAGGCATTCTGGGGAAGTGGAGCAAAGGCTCATGGGGATTGTAGTCCTGTATTCGAGTCTATTTTTTACATAGGTTTGATGTCAGGAAAACTTTATTACAATTTAAGTTACCCTAAAGTGGAATGAGCTGCCTTAAAGCATCAAAGATTCTCTTCCCATGAAGTCTTTAATTAGAGGCCAGAGGACCACTTGTTGGATTTATTACAGGCGCTGCTTTTGTGGTATTGATTGACCGTGAGCATTTGTCCCCACTCATATTCTGAGAGGCAGTGATTCTCAGTATTGATCTATAGATAAAGAATTTGTCCTATTAAATAGAAGATCCTTTCTATATGTGGCTTAGAAAAAGATGCCTTGCTATTTTCTTTTTAAAAAACCAAACAAATAAAACCAAAGAGAATAAATATCATAGCCATCTTGCAGTAGGGCAGTATAATTCACTGGCCAGAGCCGGAGAACCTGGATTTGAATCTCCAACAGTTACTGCCTTTGTGATACTGGGAAAGTCACTTGACAGACATTGGCGTGAGTATTCTTAGCTCTAAAATGAAGGGGTTGAACTAGACGGCTTCTGAGGCTTCCTCCATCTCTACAACACGGATTACATGAAATAGGGGGTCGAAACACTGATTCCTATGACCATCTAAAGAATTGTGGCTCTTCCAATGTTTTAAGGATAAAAGTTTGTCCATCAGCTTTAGAAGAAGAAAAATTTGGTGTACTGTAAAATTAAAGGAGTTGATTTTAATTCTATCCTCTTTTTTTTTTTTTAAACTCTTCTTGGAGTCAATACTGTGTATTGGCTTCAAGGCAAAAGAGTGGTAAAGGCTAGGCAATGGGGGTCAAGTGACTTGCCCAGGATCGCACAGCTGGGAAGTGTCTGAGGTCAAATTTGAACCTAGGACTTCCTAGCTCTCAATCCACTGAGCTACCCAGCTTCCCCCTAATTCTATCTTCTTAATAATTTTTCTTGCTCTCTCTATGCTATTTGTTAATTATTCTATGTCAACATGTCAGGAGGTCTCCAGTGAATTTTCTCCCAGATCCATGATTGCATAGCCTCATGAGTATTTTAACATGACTCTTTAAAAATCAGTGACTTGGATAGAGATGGGGTGCTGTTTCTCGCTATTCCCATTTCATCCGCATTCATCAACTTAAACAAGATGTATCTAAATTATACTAAATCTGGGCCAAAAAAAAATCGTCATTTACATGTACCTGAAGGAATATGGAAGTATCCCCTTCTGTTGACTTTTCTCCACATTGTAGAAATTAAATAAATACCTTTCAGTTTAGAGAAGTCTAAAGGAATTCGGCTGTATTACTGCTGACCCATGCTCATAGACCAAACATGTATATGAGGAACAGACAAGAGAGCTAAAGAGGGAAGTGTTGTCAAAATCCCTTGAAACCCACCAAATACATTATAGTCATCCAAGAAAATTTCCTCCCACTTTTCTCTGGAAAGAAAAGATGGAACTGAAGATGCTGAGCTCAGCTGGCCAGAGACAGCCCATATTACATCAACCCCACTAACTTGCCAGATGGTGGAGATTTAACATGCTGGGACCCTGTAAGATAGATAGATTCGGAGTTGATGCTTTACCTGGGTAAGTTCAAGAAATTTATGCGAGATCATTTTACTTTTGTTCCTGCAGTTTTGTTCACGGACCCTCATATTTACGAGCTGAACGTTGGTATCTCTCTGCCATATTTTTCCTGTTTTTCCTTTCTCTTCTCTGGGCAAAAATCCAGTGGATCTGTGACATACCATTTGAGTAAAGTCAAATAGAAGACAATATTTCAGTTGTTTCACAGCCAACAGTGGTAAAATATTCCTCGGGGGATAGAAAAATTACCAAGATTTTGACAAGTTTGAAGCGTGTTCTCTTGAAAGCATGTGGGAATGAAGGAGATGCAATAATCTAACCTGACTTTACTGGCAAGAGGACAGAACTGGGGGCCCTGAAGCCTTCTTCACACTCCAGACCTTTCAGAACTTGAAAGCCTCAGCAGGGATGGGAAAGTATAGCAAGACCCAGCCCTCTTTTCTCACCTCATTTCTCTCTCTCTCTCTCTCTCTCTCTCTCTCTCTCTCTCTCTCTCTCTCTCTCTCTCTCTCTCTCTCTCTCTCTCTCTCTCTCTCTCCCTCTCCCTCTCCATCCCTCTCTCTCTCTCTCTCTCTCTCTCTCTCTCTCTCTCTCTCTCTCTCTCTCTCTCTCCCCCTCTCTCTCTCCCTTTCTCTCCCTCTCCCCCACCCCACACCTCCTTCTCCCAGGGGAGCATACATTAGTGGTATCAGTAACATCATTTAAAGATTGCATTATTTCTCTTTCCCTGCTGAATTCAATCTCTATTTGTATCTACTAGGCTTTCTTCTTCCTGAGGTACTACCAGAGTTATTTTACCTTCATTATAAGCCTTTGACTTGATTAAGATGCACCACTTATTCCGCTCTATCTTTTTCCTCCTCTCTCCCATTTTACATTTCCTCTCATTCTGTTATTTAGTTATACAAAAAGCATTTATTCATATGTACCAAGTATTGTGAAGTTTAGTCCATGATATTTCAGGACTCTTTCTTCAACATCACTTCTATTTAACTTCTGCTTTCACTTTTATCTCTTTATGTTCATTTAGAACAAAATATATTAATAATTCCTGGTGTTATTTTCAGAAGAGTGGTAAGGAATAGGCAATGAGGGGTTAAGAGATTTTCCCAGAATCACACAGCTGGGACATGTCTGGGGCCAGATTTGATCTTGGGAACTTCCATCTTTGAGCCTGGCTCTCCATCCACTGAGCCACGTTGCTTCCCCTCTTGCTATTATCTTTTGTTACTATATATGCATTTACTTTTCTTGTATATCTGTTGTTTGAGGTATTTTTAAAGCAACAACAAAACATATCAGTTCCAATTTTCTTTCTGGAAATTCTTCTAATGCTCCTTTTTATTGGATGATAATAATTTTTCATTAGTGGTTCAATATAAATTGGCACCTTATATCACTTTGGGTTATATCTTAAGCCCCTTAGCTCTTTTGAACACATTATTCCATTCCCTTCTGTGGTTTCAAGTGTTTGCAGAATAGTCTTGTATGTTTTTCCCCAAATTTTTCTTTCCATTATATTCAGAGGTCTTTCCTCTGGTTATTTCTAGAATATGTAGTTTGTCATTAGAAATGCTACTCTTAACTACTATATTATACTACAAAGCAGTAATTAACAAAATAGTTTGACACAGTGAAGAAAAGAGAAGTCAATCAATGGAATAACTTAGGTATACACCATACAGAAACAAATGAACCTAGTATCCTAATGTTCAGTAAACCCAGAGACCCCAGCTACTAGGTAAAATCTCACTACTGGACAAAAATGACTGGGAAAATTGGAAATCAGTCTTATCAGAAACTCGGTATAAAGCAAAAAAGTATTTAGAGCAGTGAGGAAGAAACTACTTTTCAGAACTATGGAAAAAGGAATACTTAATGACCAACCAAGAGATAGAAATAATCCTAGAAGATCAGTGAGAAAGCATGTCTCTCCTCTTTTAATGGAGAAGTGACAAACTCTAGGCACAGAATGAGACATACATTTTCATACAGATCCAATACAACACAAATTTGGTTAATTAATATGTATATTTTAAGGAAAATTTAATTTTTAATTTTAATAGTTGTGGGGGAAGAGTGGAGGAGCTAAAAATCATAAACAACATCAGTAAAAATAAAGAAAAGAGCATTAGCTAAGCAAGGCTTCTGAGAAATGTAAGACAATATTGTCAGAAATGAGAAATGCGAAGCATCATGGGAAAACTCGTTTGAAACAATCCAGAGTGAAAAGAGAAAAATCCAAACAATTTATGTCCTGATTAAGATCATCTTGAAAATGATGATACATAAAGAACCTGTGATTTTGTTAGTGTGGTAAACCCCATCCACCAGGGTAGACTACAGGTGGTTGGTAATAACTAGTAGAAAAATTCTAGCCTGGGAGTTCCTAAATTGGGGCCCAGGAACATACATGTTCTGTATGTATATGTATACAGACAAGTGTAGGTGTATATATACACTTGAGTTATAAATGTATGTGTACATTTCTGTGTATATGTGTACATATGTGTGTAGAGATAATTATTTCAGTATAACTTGTTTCCTTCATAATCTTTTTTTTCTCTTTTTTAGTTATTTTGTTTGTTTTTCTTTTTTTTAAACAATATTTTATTTGATCATTTCCAAGCATTATTCATTAGAGACAAAGATCATTTTCTTTTCCTCCCCCCCCACCTCTCCCATAGCCTTCATAATCTTGTATATTTTATTTTATACATTTTATAATATTCTGAGAAAGGCTTCACAGAACTGCCAGACACAGAAAAGACCAAGGACCTTTGTTCTAGAGGATTATATTGTAATCTATTATGGTTCAATGAATTTCTTGGCATCAAATCATTCCTAGCAGAGGCAGGATATGAATCTTAGCTTCAAGAACATCAACAGCAGTAAAAATACAAGTGATTTTCTTTGCCCAGTTCTGTAGTTTCTTTTATTTTTAGTTCAAAGATATTTTATTTTCCCAATTACATATAATAATAATTTTCAACATATGTTTTCCAAAATTATAAGATCCAAGCTGCCTCCCTCCCTCCCTTCCTTTACCCCACTTGGAGATGGTAAGCAACCCACTTCCATATTAGTCATTATTGCAAAAGCACACCCATACAAAAGCAAAATTCCAAAATAAAATCACAAATATGCTGATGTGAAAGATGTAACGTTTTGATCCACATCCATCCAGCTCTAACAGTTTTTCCTCTGGGAGTGTGTAGCATTCTTTGTCATGAGTCCTTCAGAATTGTCCCAGATCATTGCATAGTTGAGAGTAGCCAAGCTTTCACAGTTGATCATTGAACAATATTGCTGTTACTGTGTACAATGTTCTCCTGGTCCTGCTAATTTCTTTTTGCATCAATTGATGTACATCTTTCCAGCTTTTTCTGAAATTATCCTGCATTTTGTTTCTTATAGCACAATAGTATTCCATCACCATCATATACCATAATTTGTTCAGCCAATCCCCAATGGATGGGCATCTCTTCAATTTCCAATTCTTTGCCACCACAAAAAGAGCTGCTGTAAATATTTTTGCACAAGCAGATCATTCCCCCTTTTTGATTATCTCTTTGCAGTAAAGATCCAGGAGTAGTATTATAGAATCAACACATATGCTCAATTTTATGGCCCTTTGGGCATAATTCCAAATTGCCCTCCAGAATGATTGGATCAGGTCGCAGCTCCACCAACAATGCACATTCCCTCCAGTATTTATCACTTTCCTTTGCTGTCATATTGTCCTATCTGATAGTGGCTCTAGTTTCAACAGCATAAGGAACTCTTTCTGCTAATGCAGAGCAACACCTTTTCTACAATGCAGAATCCGAAGACAATTTCTTAGGGCACGGACAGATTTGTCTTGTCTGGTTACCATTTAGCCACCGTGTCTCAGAGGTGAGTCTTGAAACAGTCTTTATGATTCATAAGGATTGTCTCCTAACCTCTATCCCAAGATCCCTCATAGCAAAAATAAATAAATTCGCACATATACAGACAGAGAGAAGAAAGAAAAAAGTCAGAGATGACAGGGAAGGAGATGGTTGATTTTAAAAATCATTTTGTTAATAGATACATTTTTAAAGTAGTTTTTTAAGCAAATTGTTTAATCTTTTGGAGCTTCATATTTCATAGGTGTAGCTTGTGTGAATGTTTTGTTGGCTGTCGCTGGCTTAGAAAAGAAAATTTTGTTTTTTTAATGAAAGAAAAGAAATAATGTGTCTGCAGAGATCAAAATAGTATTTTGATCTAAACACATTCTACAATTACTTGCCTTGTGGTGAGAGGCAAAAAGGTAACGTGTGATGCAGGAGCAGCATACTGAGCCTCCCGAGATTCACGATGGCTAGATTGCAACGTATGGAGATGCTGTTTCACGTTATGAGTAGGTTTCTGTGCTTGGGCGTGGCCATAATCGAAACTGACAAATTTCCGGACGTTCTGCTCGCTTCATACAGTCTGTGACCAACAGGGGGCGCTGCAGAGAGAAACTGTAGATTGGCGATGGCTGTTGACCAAGTTCAGTTGGAATAAAGAACAGAATATATTTGGACAAGAGAGAGCAGATTTCAGTTTATAAAGTGAACATTTCTAGATTATTGAATATCCACTGAGAAACAATGTGGTGTTAGGTCACATTGCTACTGTGACAGGATGCTTTAGTACACCAGTAATAAAATAAAAATTAAAAAAAAAAACAGCAGCTCTCCCATTTTAACCAGATGATAAGTTGGCATGAAAATAACAGGGATGGCCAGATTTTTAAAGGATCATATTTCCTCCCACCAGAGGACTTGGGGCCGGAAGTCTCCTTCCAGATTACTGAGACCACCCCTGCCTCTACCCTATTTTATAGAGGGGAAACGGGAGGCTCCCAGGATGGAAGCTTCCTTCTTGATCTAGACGGATGAGCCAATGACTTTTCTAAGGTCATACAGTAAGAGGCAGAGTCTGGCGAAGCTTTAAATGGAAATGTTGTACCTCTGAACTACATTCCCCAGAATTCCTTTAGTATTTCCCAGAATTCCTCTCCCCTTTCCATGTTTTCTCTATAGTTGGCTGTAACTCCGCCATTTTCTCTCATCTCTCGGGACAGCGGCTGAGTAAGCTCCCTTTTTACTGTAGCTTTTTTATTTTAGTTATTATTAATAAATCTCATAAAATGTAATATTTGGAGTTAGTGTATGTTCATTTTTAAGTCCATCCGACTGCACATCTTGTGTTCTTTTTAATACTTATTGTACTCATTGAGTGACTTCCTGGAAATACACACACACACACACACACACACACACACACACACACACACACACACACACACACACACACAGAGCTGTGCTATCCAAGCCCAAAGTGGATGATCATGGGAAGATTGCTGAAGTGCCTTCCTGCCCCTGTACTGGTTTTTCTGGATGGTGTCTGAGGTCCCTTCCAGCTCTGAGATTTGGTGAAATATTTTTGATGACTGTCCCTAAGAGAAGCTGTACAATGGAAGGTCAGCCAACAGCTGGAATCTTCCAACAAAGGCTCACATATCTCAACTGTCCCTTGTGCTTCCAATTTACTTCCTTTCCCATTTGCCCAAGGGAAGGGATGCCTCCTTATGTTTCCCCTGATACCCAAGGTCAAAGAGCCCATCCTCCCAGCTCCTTTTCTTCTTGATGTTTTAGAGGAATATGAAGCAGGAGGCTTTGATGTCCTTCCAGAGGGTTGGTGTGTCCCATGAAGGCTTTCAGCAGTCATTACAGATTGTAACCTCATCCTTTATTCCAATTTAGTGATGCCAAGAGTGATGCCAAGAGAGTGATGCAGCCTTTACAGTAATCTAAGGCAACACAGAGGGAGCACAGTCCTAGAGTATGAGAAGGAGATGTGTGTCAGTAGGGGGAGTTCTGCATCCCAATATTTCATTCATTCATTCATTCATTCATTCATTCATTCATTCATTCATTCATTTGTTTATTTGTTCATTTATTTATTTTTAATTTGTGTTTATTCATTCATTCATTTATTCTTCATTCATTCATTCATCTATTTATTTATTTATTCATTCATTCATTTATTTGTTTATGTGTTTATTTATTCATCCATTCATTTATTCATTTATCTATTTATTCATTCATTTGTTTGTCTGTTTATTTATTCATTCATTCAATCATTTATTTGTTTGTTTGATCATTTAATTTATTTGTGTGTTTATTTATTCATTCATTCATCCATTCATTTATTCATTCATTTATTTTTTTGTTTATGTGTTTGTTCATTTATTCATTCATTCATTTATCTATTTATTCATTCATTCATAAATTTATTTGTATGTTTATTCATTCATTCATTCATTTATTTGTCTGTCTGTCTGTTTATTTATTCATCTATTCATTTATTCATTTATTTATTTATTATTTTTAAACCCTTACAGTCAAAACTGTGTATTGGCTCCAAGGCAGAAGAGTGGTCAGGGCTAGGCAATGGGGGTTAAGTGAGTTACCCAGGGTCACCCAGGTGGAAGTGTCTGAGGCCAGATTTGAACCTAGGGCCTCCCATCCCTAGGTCTGGCTCTCCATCCACTGAGCCACCCAGCTGCCCCCAAGGATCCCAATATTTTAAAAACACATACCAACTCAACGACAGCTTCCAGAAGCCATCCATCAGGAGAGGATTTGGACGGACTCGGCCTCTGTTTTCAGTTTTTGTCTTTTAAATTGTATTGATGCTTTCTTTGTGTTTTTGCAATTCTGTTATTTCTAATGATGCCTTCTTCACCCGCAATGGTGGAACAAAATAAAATAATTAATCTGATGAGGCATGTGCCATGTTGCTGCCGTGGCTAGCCCTGTCCACCTCTCCAATGAAAAGAGAGAGGCCTGAGATAATAACCTTCTTTTTTTTTTCCCTTCCCAAACCAACACAGAGGCTATTTCTAGGGAGTCCTGTCTGATTTTTAATTGGGTGAATAATTTTTTAATTTAAAATTTTTTTGCAAAATATCTTAGTTCACTAAAAAATAGCCACTTAGATGAAAGGCTTTGTGGCTCAGTGGCTAGCAGAAGAGCCTTGGACTTTGGAAAAGTTGAGTTCAATCCTGTCCTTGATGCCTATTGGCTGTGTGCTTCTGGGAAGTGACTTAATCTCTCTGTGCAGATTTCTTAAGATTCTAATTAATAGATGAGCTGTTAACCTAAGTTAATGGAAGGATTGAGAAGTCAGGCTAGCCCTTACGACAGGAATCTCAATCTGGTAGGTATGTGTGGATATCTCTTATTAGATTATAGGTCATTTATATATGTATGTCGATACTACATGTCTATTTTCTCTAGTTGATGATGTATGTACACATGAAAATGCACATGTGTGTGCGCACATGTTCAGTCTTCTTCAGTCACGTCTGACTCTTGGTAACCCCATTTGGGGTTTTCTTGGCAAAGATACCAGCATGGTTTGCCATTTCCTTCTCCAGCTCATTTTACAGATGAGGAAACGCTGGCAGGCAGAGTGAAGTGACTTGTCCAGGGCCATACAGCCAGTGAGTGTCTAAGACCAGAATAGTTTGCCATTTCCTTCTCCAGCTCATTTTACAGATGAGGAAAGTGAGGCCCAAAACAGGGTGAAATGCCTGGAATCACATGGCTAGTAAGTGTCTGAGGTCAGATTTGAACTTGCAAAGAGGAGTCTAATGGACTCCAAGCCTGGAACCCTTTCCATTGTACTAGCTGCCCATTGGGATCTATGGGCCTATTCATGTGTGTAGGTCTATATATAATCATCTGTTTTGTTTGCATTTTCCAAACCTGTATAAATAAGAAATATAAATAACAGCTGCTGCAAGATTTGGCTTTTCCCCCCACTTTTTCCCATATTATTAATTTGTGATGTTAAATTTACCCTTCACATGCCTTATAATTTTAGAATCGAGGAATAAAAATATCCCTTCAGTATTTAAGGTAAAGTTAAAGCTAAGGAGGCTTCCTCGGAGGAGCCGCTTTTGTCATTCCGTCTCCTTTGATTGTAACTCCTGCTTTTTGGGATGCATCGAGTTCGAGCTGCAGATGGCTTTCCTACCAATATTGGGACTAGCGTAGAATGGCACACACAGGCCTCTCGGCAGGGTTCGAACCCCGTTGTAAACGGCGCCCACTAAGTCTACCTTATAGGGAAAGCAACCTGGCCGAGCCATGCAGGGCCAGCCCAGAAGGCAGGAAGACGTGGCCTCAGGACGAGTCATCGGAGACAACTAGGAAACTACACGGATGACATCTCAAGAGTGAGGCTTGTATCTGTGCATGTGGGGCTATGCGAGTGTATGTGAAAATACACCTATACATGGATGCGTGTGTATTTATTAGTGATGAATGCAAATAATATTAAACAAGGATATTTTTCTCTCTATTATAGAAATACATATAATATACAAACATATCCACATATACATTTATGTGCATGCTTGTGCAAACAACCATGCTGACATGCACATATAAGATGATATAGACATGCATGTACATGTGTGTGGTTGTGTGTTTGTGTGTGCATGTACACATATAGGCACAAACACAGAGCCCCCATTGACCTGGCACTCTTTAGGCTTAGAGCTTTACAGGATAAGTAGGGAACCGACATCAATGACCCAGCTTTGTGTTTCACGGCTTTTGTGTTTTATTTTCTTTTTGAATCAAAGAAAGATGGCTATGATTGGGCCGAGGAGGTATAAATCACTTTTGAAACAAAATCTAAGTCATATTCCTATAGCTCGTTGGCAATGTCCCATGACGCCATATCAAAGTGAACATTTCTTAGCTTGATTAGAAATTCAGCGAGAATGGCAGCTGTGAGTGTCTTTTGCAGTTGCATTGTTTCTCTGGAATCCATATGGCAGGAATCACATAACACAATTTCCCCTCGAACAAGGACAGTTCTCGAAGCAGGTTCTGTTCCAAATGACGCTGTTTGTCTTTGCCTCCACAGGTTTTCGCCCGCCATATTTTTATATCTGATTAGCATTGTGCCATCGTTATGGCTCCTGGAGATGCACCATGAGACTCAGGTAATTCCTTTAGGAAATTAAGAGAGAAAATTGAGATGTAGCCTTTAGCAGTCAAAACTCTTGGGTCCAACCCAGTCATTGCCTGGAGAGGTTGACTTGGCTTAGAGAGCCTGGTCATCATGACTGGTCAAAGCTCCATTGTATTCAATATTAATTATTTAATTTAATTTATTTATTTAATAATAACAAATTGTTATTTAATTTTGTCATTTAATTTTTGGTTTTTATTTCATTGTTATTTAATATTGAGTAGTTACTCAAAGGGAAGCTAGATGGCACAGTGGTTAGAGTGCTGAGCCTGAAGTGAGGAAGTTTCATCTGTATGGGTTCAAATCCAATCTCATATACTTATCAGCTCCACAAACCTGGGCAAGTCACTTAACCCTATTTGTTTCAGTTCCTCATATGTAAAAAGAGCTAGAGAAGAAAATGCCATTGTAGTATCTCTGCCAAGAAAACCCCAAATGGAGCCATCAAGAGTAGGAAATAATGAAACAACAACAACAACAACAACAACAACAACAACAACAACAACAACAACAACAACAACAACAACAACAACAACAACAACAACAACAACAACAACAACAACAACAACAACAACAACAACAACAACAACAACAACAACAACATTTTATAACTAAATGAAAAAGTCATTCCATTCAACAACAACAACAACATTTTATAACTCAATGAAAAAGTCATTCCATTCAGAATCGCATCCCAGAAGGGGATGATATTCCTTTTCATGCAATATATTTATGATTGTGCCAATTCTTTGTATTTTTATACTGGAAAAGTACTGTCTCTGGAGTTTGAGAACCTGGGTTCAAATCCTACCTCTGCACTATACTACCTAGGTGATGTTGGACAGGATTGTGATCATCCATGAGTCTCAATTCTCTCATGTATAAAATGTGGAGGTTGGACTAGAAAGGAATGCTAAGGTCCCTTTCAACAGTCCACCTAAGATCTTATTATCTTCTGGATATCATGGACTTTGTCACCATTCTTCCTACAATGCAGTGTCCCCAAATACATAGAAGACCTTAAATATGACTGGATAAAGGCAGAGCACTTGAAGAAGAGTAAGCATCTTTATTCTGGATGTCAAGCTAAAGGAAAGAAATGAACACATATGGACACACACACACACACTCATCAAATAATCATTTAGTTAATAGGGAAATAATTCTAAATTTCAGTCTGTAGGAATTGTGCCAAAATAGATGAGGAAAAAAAATAATAGCTAGGATTTAAATGGCACATACAAGTTTGCAAAGAATTTTCTGTATAGTAGTTCATTATTTTCTAATAACAACCCTGTGAGTGGTATGTGCAATTATAATTATCTTACTTTTATAGATAATGACATTGAGTCTGAGAGGGGTTTAGGACCTTTTCCAGAGAAATATAGCTATTAAATAGCCAAGGAAAATTTGAACCCAGGACTTAGTGGTGATGACCCCATTCTAGTAGAGAGAGGTTGAATTGGAAGATAAAATCACTATCAGGTATTCTTGCTTAACTATACTTCTTTGTATCAAGGGTGGAGGGCCAGTTGGGAGAACAGCTTTGTTGTTTTTCTCCCAGAAATGCCTGGGAATCAAAGAAACATCATGAAAAAAAAAAAAGGAAGTCGGGTAACATTTTAATAATGGTTATAAGCAAATTCATTTTACACGTAAAACATATTGTGTATTGCAATCTCAACATGTCTTCAGTTTGAGAATGATTCCTTTGAATTTTATTAAAATATAACAACCACGGCAAGGGACAATGGGCCGAGCCATGTGATGATCACCTACATCTGACAAAAGGAGTCTGTTGTTAGTGCCAAGCTGTGGGCTTCCCCAGTTCACTTGTATGTGAGATGGATAAAGCCTTCAAAATCCCATCGGGTTCTCCATTTCTAAATACAACCCACTCCAGAACCCAGGAATCAAGCAATCAAGGTCAGTGCAGGGTGTTGGGGAGTTTTCCCAGGCTCCTGTGCAGGAGGCTGTTTGCTTCATTGGAGGCGCCATGTTTTGGGACATTGTTCCCTTTGTTCCTCTATGAGTGGCGACCAGAGATGGTCCAAACAGCTGTGCTCTCCTTCAGAGGGATGGGGGCTCTTGCCTCTACGTTTTACTTATTTCTAACATGTCATGTATTAAAATCTAAGGTTCTGTGGAGGAAAGAAAGAAATAGGTTCTTCACTGCCTCTTTGTCAGCCCTCAGAGGGAGCACAGTGGAGAGAAGGAATGAAAAACAGCAGAATAACTATGAAATCTGTACTTTCAGCAACTTTAGGAGGAGGCTTGTTTTCTTTAAAGATAATTCCACTCAAAATTCCAAGATCTCTAAATGTGTGAATGCGTCCATGAATGTGTATATGTCACATATAGGTTAGCTTTGCGGAGGAATTTTGAAATTCCTCAAACCCACAAAAGCTGTTGTTTCTTTTTCTTTTTTTCTTCCAACCCCTCCCTCCCCCCCAGCTTGTAAAATTTGCATTGGCTGCCACACTGCTCCGGAGTGGCCCACTACTCTTCTTCTCCTGCCTACGCCTCTCTCCTTTTGCTACTCTCTTCATCCCGAGCATCTGCCTAGATGAAACACACACACACACACACACACACACACACACACAAACAGTTCTCTCACAAATACAAATTCCTGTGAAAATGGAAACCCAAATATGCTTTCACTGCACTTCTGGTAGAGTAAATTTTGGCCTCTAACCAAATGACGGATGGGGTACAAGTTTTTCAGGCAGAGAAAAATGAACAACACATTGGAGTGAGTATTTAAGCCAGAGAACTCCTCCCCCTCCTTATATTTTAAGAAAAAGACTCTCCCAAATAAGATATGTCGTGAAATGGATGTGGGATCACATTTAATCTGCCTGATTCGCCATAAGGCTCTCTTGACCCCAAGAACATTATGGATGATGGGCTTTTCGAGAAAGATCAGTCATAATGATGAGCTGGAATTTAGGTCCATTCCATTCCCTTCCATTCTAAGCACCTGAGATCATCTTGGCACTGAGTTGGGCTCTAGAGATAATAAGGAAATATGATAGTTGTTCCTTTCTTCAACAAGTTATATTCTAGTGGTAGTTTGAGGGGTGTTGGGAAGTGCAATATATGATAGATAGATAGATAGATAGATAGATAGATAGATAGATAGATAGATAGATAGATAGATGGATAGATAGATAGATAGATAGATAGATAGATAGATAGATGGATGGATAGATAGATAGATGGATAGATAGATAGATGGATAGATAGATGGATAGATAGATAGATGGATAGATAGATAGATGGATAGATAGATAGATGGATAGATAGATAGATGGATAGATGGATAGATAGATAGATAGATAGATAGATAGATAGATAGATAGATAGATAGATAGATGGATGGATAGATAGATGGATGGATAGATAGATAGATGGATAGATAGATAGATGGATAGATAGATGGATAGATAGATAGATGGATAGATAGAAGGATAGATAGATAGATAGATGGATAGATAGAAGGATAGATAGATAGATAGATAGATGGATGGATAGATAGATAGATGGATAGATAGATAGATAGATGGATAGATAGATAGATGGATGGATAGATAGATGGATGGATAGATAGATGGATGGATAGATAGATAGATAGATAGATAGATAGATAGATAGATAGATACAAAATACTATTGAGACTTTTGTTTTCATTGCCATAATCCTAGGGAACTGTTGGTGGTATGTTGTAAATGTTTAACAACCAGCTCTCTGGAAAAAAAAAAATCCAAACTGTTATGTTGGTTACTTAAGTATAATCCAGAAATACATACAATAAACATATAATACACATGTAATAAACCTGTCTGGCTCTGCCAAACTGTTACAACAGGAATTTGGTGAGGAATGAACAAGAGGGAAACATATACAAATTCAGATTTATTGGCTGGGAAGGGGAGGAAGGAACAGGGGTTAGGAGAATTACTACAAGTTATCTTAAACACCAGTTTCTAGAAATCTATCTAAAACTATCTTATTCTAAGCTAAGCAGTAAGTTTTCCCAATAACCAAGTCTCACAAATGGAGTCCAATCAATGGGTCAGGATCTTCAGTTGATAACTGTCCAGCGGTGAAGAGTGTCCTCAATCTTTACTCAAGCTGCCAGCAGCCAGTTTCAAAGATTCCTCTCTTCAGTTGTTATCAGGAAAAGCAGAAACCTGTTTTTCCAAACCTCCAACCTTAGGTCCTTCCAGGAGAGAAGTGTCCAGACAGTTGGGACCTTAGAACTTTCCCCAGATCTTGGCCTCTAGGCTCCCATGTGACACTCAGTCACATGCTCCTGTCAATCACTCTGACATATGTCTTACTCAGTTTGTTTGCAAAAATGCCCTTTCCCTATCACAAAACCAAGAATCTAATCTATTTCCTTAACATACTCTCCATCACTTTTTCAAGTCTAGATAATCAACAGAACCACAAATGATATTTAATATTATTTATTAATATGACAAATATTTGTTGATTTCTGAAACAGAAGTGTTCATACTGAAAATTTACTGGTGGACCCTGGTGAGCTGGTTATGAATGGGCATCGATACACTCTGGAACTCCACCATGAGGAACCTCCTTCTAGTTAGCATTTTCTCAGCAGCTTCAGGTCATCAGGATCTGCCTAGATACCTGAGATTGGTTTGCCCAATTCATGGAGCCAGGACATGTCAGAGGCTGAAACACTTCCCGACTCCAAGTTCAGATCTCTACCTTCTCAACCACTAGGTGCTTCTCAAGAAAAATACAAAGAAAATACAAATCCTTTTCAGCTGGAGAATGGAGGTAGGGAATGGAAGGACATGCTAAGCTCTAGGGCCATTAGGAAGAGTCTCGTGGAAGAGATTGCTCTGCAGCTAAGCCTTGAAGGGAGCTGGACAGCATTTAATTTCCATCTTGTGGAGCTGTTCTCATGGAGCTAGGATGATCTTCCCCACTGCAATGTATCTGATCTCACCACGTAGATACTCTCTCCGGTGGGTCTGATTGCCACCTCTCCAGATTTTCTTATCTTGAATGCTTCTTGTCTGTACTCTTTCATATAAAAGCTACAATCTATACAACAGGAAACCTCCTACTTCACAGGACCCCAAATCAAAATCTTTTAACTCTAATGCTAACTTGCAAAGGGCTTCTGCAGGTCCATTCTACCCCCTCACATAGGAATAAGGATAACCGAGGCTCAGAGGAGTGTGAGAATTTGTTTTTCATATACTGTATTAGTTCTCCTATCAGGATCCTAGAATAGAAAGGCTGAAATCAGTTTGTGTGCAGTAAAGAAGATTTTCTGCGAACCTTAGGCACCATCCAGCCTACAGATCTTTGAATTCTCTTTGTCCTTAGGAACGTGTTCCTTTCACTGATTCCGGCTTTTTGCAAGGATTCTTTTCCAGCATATGAGACAAATCATCACCTGTCTACCTGAGGGTGTGGGGAAGGGCTGAGGGTTTGATGGACCACCTCCCAGTGAGCCATGACCAATTAGAGATGTTTTGAGGTAGTCAAGGAAGGAGCTGAATAATGAGCTCCCAAAAGTACACGTAGGTACCTGAGCCAGGAGTTCCCAGAGTCTTTGGAGAATTCTGGAGAATCCTTTGACTGTAATAAAGACGTCTTGACCGGACACTTAATAAGTTATTTTCAAATGAAGAAATACTGTGTCTCCAGAATTTCAGTCATTAGAGAAGTCACACCAAAGGCTTAGAGTTTCTAAGTCTAATACAATCAAGTGGTCCTAACTCTTAGCCTAACCCACCTCCATTTTATTGTTTGCAGAGCATCCAAGTAAACCCTGACTTTGAATCTGCTGTACCTTCCAATGGCCCCAGCCTGTCTCTTATCCCTGATTTTGCTCCTCCCTCAGACTTTCCTGTTCATTCATTTATATTTTCGAGTTTTCCTCATGGAGAGAATGTCATTATCGCTATGGCTCATTTCCTTTAGTAACTCATCAGCTCATTAGTTGTTGGATAAAGAGCACACATTTAGAGTGCCAGTGGTTAAATGAACATTGATCAATGACCTAAAGACCACGTGGAAGGGCTGCTCCCATTGCTCCCTTTCCGTGGACGGATGGCCATTTGTGTCTTGGACTGCCATGGCCATAGCATGATCTAGAGGGAGAGTCACTTGATTTGATTTCAGAGGACCTGAATTTTAATACTGGCTGTCATTTATTTCTCGTCTGCCCTTGGGCAAGGAAGTTGGTCTTTTTAGGTCTCAGTTTCTCATCCAGCAGAATGAAAGGGTTGGAATGGACGGCTTCTGGAGTCCTCTCCAGTTCTAAGTCCATAATCTTAGGACCTTAAGACCTGCCAGTGCTGAGTGTTCCAGACTTAGCTCAGGTGGTCCTTGGTGAGTGGTTAGTTTCTACACATATGGACACACTTTTTCTAGATCTGTGATTTTTTTCATTGGTTTGTGGGAATTCTCTGACTAGAAAACTCCCTCAAACAGTACAGATAGGCACAAGGACTGGAATGTATAATCTTGGAGAACATGTAAGAGCACAAAAAAGTGGTGAATTGCTCAGTCACAAAGCCTTCACGTAACTATTTGATGTACAATTTTCTTTTCTTCTTAATACACTTCCTGTCCCTTTTTGGTGACAAAAAGGCTTTTTGTTGTTGTTGTTGTTGTTGTAATCCTTCTCTCTTGAATGTATTTATACCTATAAATAAGATCTTCAGCTGTGATTTAGGCTCAGTGACCTAAACTGGGATTCTGGTCCAAGATATTATGGTGGTCCACAGGAAGGTAGCCCTAGAATCCAGGAATTTCATGAAGAAACTTAACATTTCAGAGAATGATTTGATTCAAACATCTGGTGCAAAAAACTGATGGATGGAAATAAGTTAGGATTTCAATAGTCTGGGGAGAGGGATCAGGCAGCTGAACCAAGATGGTAGCCATGTTGAGTGGTGAGATAAGAGAGATGTTAAAATGACATCTGCTTGTGTAATCTTTGCACTGATATATAATATATTTATATTGCCATATTATGTATACATACATATTATATGTACATATATTTTTAAGTATTGCAGTAACCAGGCTGAAGGAACGTCTCCGAATGCCAGTAGCAAGGCAGACTTCAATCAAACTCAGTTGATGAAGAATCACAACACGGTGGCTGAGGCTCTCCTTGAGACAGTAAGAGACGTTTCTCTTTCTTGTATTGAAAGATCTAGTGGTAAGGGAGAATAATAATTTATAATATTCATGTAACTTCTACTATGTGCCGGGTACTGTGTTAAGTGCTTTACAATTATTATCTCACTTGATTCTCACAACAACCCTGGGGGCTAGGTGCTAATATTGCCCCCATTTCATATATGGGGAAACTGAGGCAATCAGGGGTGAATGACTTGTCCAGGGTCACACAGTAAGTATCCTAAACTACATTAGAACTGAAGTCTTCCTGATTCCAGGCTTGGCTCTTTCTTCTGCTCTACCCCTGCCCCTTACCATCTGTATGGCCTTGGATGAGTTAGGTCATAGACCTGAGCCTCTTTTCCCATCTTTAAAATGAAGGCATTAGACTGGATCAGGACTGCTTAAATCTGGGGATGGCGAACTTGGCTTCTGAAATATTTTGATAAATATATATTTTTCTTTCTTTAAAAAAAATACGCTTACCTTCTGCTTAGAATCAATACTGTGTATGGGTTTCAAGGCAGAAGAGTGGTAAGGGTTAGGCTATAGGGGTAAGGGACTTGGTCAGGGTCACACAGCTGCAAAATGTCTGAGGCTGGATTTGAACCCAGGGCCTCCCTTTTTCTTTTGAAAATGGCTTTCAATCCATTGAGCCACTTAGCTGCCCTTTAATGGTTCTATTTCCATAGAATTGACTTACTTTATAATCCTTTACTTTTTCTGAGTTTAACATATTACTCTGAGGTCTCCGTGGGTGTGTCTGGGACACAAAAAGTGAGGAATCCGGGACTTCGGGGCCTCCAAGGCCCCTCCAGCGTCTGTCCGTATTGGATAAGGCACCGCCGCCCTCCAAATGCTTCCTCATCAGCCTCGCTGCCATAGGAATAGGCAAAGAGAAAGGCCGATGGTTAGGAATTGCACCATGTAGAAGAGGCTGAGCTTGTTCGGGTTCTCATTGGATGCCTGTTAAACCGAGAGAAGACAAGAGAGCAGAAAGCGCTGCATGTTCCGCAGCCGCTCTTGGAAGGGGGACTGTTGGGAGAGTTTCATGTCTTCATTCATTTTGTCTCATGACACTCTCCAGGGGGATGATGGGGGATGCAGAAGGTACTTTAAGCAGAGATTTGAATACGTGATTATGCATCTGGCTGCCTAATGCCATCCTTGGGGAAGCCAAGAGGGATTTCACTGACTTGCTAGTTACAGGTTAATAGAGGGGACTGTTTACATTCTTAAAAAAAGGAAAAAAAGAAAAACATCCCTTACCTTCCATCTTATTGGCTCCAAGGCAGAAGAGTGGTCAGGGCTAGGCAATGGGGGTCAAGTGACTTGGCCAAGGTCACACAGCTGGGAAGTGTCTGAGGCCAAATTTGAACCCAGGACTTCCCGTCTCTGGGTCTGGCTCTCTATCCCCTGGGCCACCCAGCTGCCCCCTTTTTGCATTATTCTTACCTTTTTTTTCACTTGTGTTCCCCATTCGTGTTCTCTGAAGTGAGAAAGAGAAAAGGATTCAGACTTGTAACTCTTTCACTGCGCGGGCTAGAACGAGCGATCCCACCCTCAGAAGAACAAGCTTCCTGCAGTCTTAGAGGCGAATGAGGACAGAAGTGGAAGCTCAGAGCCGCTGGGGTGGTCCGTCTCCAGCGACTTCCTTGTGACCCTCCGTTCGTGTGGCTTTTCCTCTAAACAGGCCAAAGGTTTTGTCAACGATTTATCGACTGTGTGCGAGAAAGTTTGGACGCTGGGACTCCACCAGACCTTCTTGTTAATGCTCATCATTGGGAGGTGGCTTCTGCCCATCGGCGGGGGCATCACCCGGGACCAGCTCTCTCAGCTCCTCCTCATGTTTGTGGGGACCGCGGCCGACATACTCGAGTTTACTAGCGAGACCCTGGAAGAGCACAATGTGAGGTGAGGGGGGGAGGGGAGGGGGGAGAAGGAGGAGGGGGAGGGGAAGAAGGGAAAAGGATGAGAGGGAGGGGGAGGAGGAAGAGGAGGAGGAGGAGGAAGAGGATGGGGAGGAGGAGGAGGGTGAGAAGGGAAGAGGAGGGGAGGAGGAGGAGGAAGAGAAGGAGGAGGAGGAGGGTGAGAAGGGAAGAGAAGGGGGAGGAGGAGGAGGAAGAGAAGGAGGAGGAGGAGGGTGAGAAGGGAAGAGGAGGAGGAGGAGGAGGAGGAAGAGAAGGAGGAGGAGGAGGGTGAGAAGGGAAGAGGAGGAGGAGGAAGAGAAGGAGGAGGGGGAGGAGGAGGAAGAGAATGGGGAGGAGGAGGAGGAAGAGAAGGAAGAAGGGGAGGAGGAGGAGGAGGAGGAAGAGGAGGAGGAGGAGGAGGGTGAGAAGGGAAGAGGAGGAGGAGGAGGAAGAGAATGGGGAGGAGGAGGAGGAAGAGAAGGGAAGAGGAGGAGGAGGAAGAGAAGGAGGAGGGGGAGGAGGAGGAAGAGAATGGGGAGGAGGAGGAGGAAGAGAAGGAAGAAGGGGAGGAGGAGGAAGAGGAGGAGGAGGAAGAGGAGGAGGAGATGGGTGAGAAGGGAAGAGGAGGAGGAGGAAGAGGAGGGGGAGGAGGAGGAGGAAGAAGAGGAGGGGGAGGAGGAGGAGGAGGAGGAGGAGGAGGCATCCTTTTGAGACTTGGTGTATTTTTTGGAAAGAGGATTCTTGGTTTATATTGGGGATGGCAATAGTTTTCAGTATACAGTACCATGATATAATCCTTATTACTGTTCCTCCCATATGAGATTCCATCTCAATCTCCATGGCTTTGCACAGCCTGGGCCCTATGCTGGGAAGGCACTCTCTCCCCATACCCACCTCTTAGAATACCTGGTTTCCTTCAGGAAATTTCAGCTCAGGAGTCACCTTCTGCATGGAGTCTTTCATGGCCAACACTCACTTTCCTACCCCTTCAGCCCCTAGAGCCTTCCCTGTCCACACCAAGATTACATGACTGTTTTATATATATTTTGTGATTCATTTATTAAACATATTTATATTTGGTTTATATAGAATATAATATTTATAGAGTATGTTATATTTATCATATAGTATATTTATTATATAGCATATAGAAATTTACATTTGTTTTTATAGTATATATTTATAAAATATGTTTATATATATCATGTAGTATATACTAAATTCTTTATACAGAACATAGGGTATATTTTT